>NC_084733.1:1666865-1683242 GCF_033978785.1 Entelurus aequoreus | reverse complement strand
TGGTGGTACACGGGCTAAAGAATCACCGAACTAATTATTTAAACACAGTGTTACCGTTCAAACTGTGGCCAAAAATATGATGTTCTTGTTAAATAAAACCGCTGCCTTGTTTTGAATGAATATTTAGGCCTATTATGCTACTGCTTTTTTTTACTGTTAGCCATTATGGTGGTATTTGGAGAGCCAAGTGTTTTCTGAGGTGGTAGTTGGTGTGAAAAAAAAACATTCGTATCGTACAAAAAATAACAAATAAATACAAAATAAAAAAATACATATGATTTTCATAATTTAAAAGATATATTTGGCTGAGAAAAATCTCATGATTCAACTGCAACCCCAATATAGGTTATAAAGTTATGATTCCTTAAACCGCTAGTTAACAGACTTAAAATAAAACCTGTTTTTTTAATCGTATCTAAAGTAAGCATTATTGCAGTTATCCAAATCATTTTAGTAGTCATTTGTCAAGTCGTTAATATTTTCTGTGAAATCAATTAATCAAATATTGAAATAGGGTAAAAAAAACAAATATATATATATATATATATATATATATATATATATCCAATCTCAATAATTGATTAACTGATTTCACAGAAAATGTTAAGGACTTGACCAACGACTTGGGTAAAAAAATAAAAAATAAATAAATAAATATATATATATATATATATATATATATATATATATATATATATATATATATATATATATATATATATATATATATATATATATATATATATATATATATATATATATATATATATGTATATATATATATATATGTATATATATATATATATTTTACCCAATCTCAATATTTGATTAATTGATTTCACATATATATATATATATATATATATATATATATATATATATATATATATATATATATATATATATATATATACATACACACACACACACTGTTTATATATATAACATATAAAATAAAATAAAAATAAAAAAAATATATATATATATATATATATATATATATATATATATATATATATATATATATATATATATATATACCAGTATTTATCTCAATTTGTTGTATATTGTGACATACAAAAAATCATATATATATAAATATACACTGTATATATGTATAATATATTGAAAAATAAATACATAAATACTTATGTATATATATATATATATATATATATGTATATATATATATATATATATATATATATATATAAATACTTATGTATATATATATATATATATATATATATATATATATATATATATATATATATACATACATATATATATATATATATATATATATATATATATATATATATATATATATACATATATATATAGATAAATACTTGTATATATATATATATATATATATATATATATATATATATATATATATATATATATATATATATATACATAAGTATTTATGTATTTATTTTTCAATATATTATACATATATACAGTGTATATATATATATATATATATATATATATATATATATATATATATATATATATATATATATATATATATATATATGTATATGTATATATATATATATATATATATATATATATATATATATATATATATATATATATATATATATATATATATATATATATATATATATATATATATATATATATATATATATATATATATATATATACACCAGTATTTATCTCCATTTTTTGTATATTGTGACATACAAAAAATTATATATATATATATATATAAATATACACTGTATATATGTATATATATATATATATATATATATATATATATATATATATATATATATATATATATATATATATATATATATATATATATATATATATATATATATATACAAGTATTTATCTCAATTTTTTGTGTGTTGTGTCACAACATGCATGACTTTGGGAAAACAATTTTACAGGCGGATCATGGCGGTAGAGCACTATAATGCATCCAAATGGGCATCGTATGTAAACTTCTCCAAATATAATGTAGCTGCTCAATACTGGGGATGTTTTTCTACTCTTCCTCACAAAAAAAGCATTATTTGGGCTAATTAATTATTTTTAAAGATATTTTTAAAGTAGCGTGTCAATAACATATCTCAGAAAGTGAGCATTGTAAATTGCGGTGCATCTCCAAGGGACACAAGTTGGATTTATTTCAGAGTAGTCAGTGTACAGCTTGTATATTAGAGTCCATCATGCACACATCGTGGCGTAAAAGCTCGGCGACACCAGTGAGCGGCAATATAATCGGGTCTTGCCTCGTCGAGAATGATGGGTGCATGAGTGCCGCCAACACGGAGGATGAGCTGATTTTAATGCATTTCCTGTCATAAAGCTGTACACGGACTACTCTAAACTGCTCGAGTATAAATGCTGAAATATGAGGTGTGCGAGGTCAGGTAGTAGTAGTAGTAAACACCTTCCCGCGGCTACGCAACTCAGCTTTTACTTTTTCTTTAGTGTCTTGGCAGAAAAGAGGATCAAGTCCCGCCGCCGGCGTCCGACTGGTTGCTTCTGGTCCTCTCCAAAGTGCTGAGAACGCGCGCCAGGCTGACTTTCTGCCGGTCCAGACTCAAAGTGTTGCACGGCGTCACCGACTGGCGCTCCAGACCGGCGGAGACGCGCGGTTGGACAGTCCTGTCGTCCGCCAGCGGGTGGACGGCGCGGGATTGGCCGCCCCTCCCCCGGTCCAGGCTGTTAATTGCGTTTAATTGGCCGCTCCTAACGAGCGTGAGAGTCTCGGGCTGGTTGTTAAGGCCTCGGTCTGCCATGGACTGAGAGGAGCTGCTCTTGTCCGTGCTGATGGTTTGGACCTGATCTGCTTCCAGGCCGCCGTCCCGCCGCACCATCAAGTTGCGCTCCCTCTCCAGGCTGGTCTGGATCTCCGCCCTCCTGGCCAGAGCCTCCCTCAGCTGGTTCCGGAAGGTCTCGATCTTGTCCTGGAGTTCCTGCAGTTCTCCCTCCCACAGGCTGGTCTGGGCTCCTCGGAGCGCCAAGCCGGCGGTGGCCAGCGCCGACGCCGGGCCGCCGTTGGCTTGCAGGCTGACCCGCGAGGAGGGCGAGAAGGTGCCCAGGCCGGGGAGACCCAGGCCGCCCAGGCCCAGCCCGGGACGTCCCACCATGCCGGGGCGCCCTCGCACGGAGGCGGTGTGCGTGCGCAGGCGGTAGCTGTGCAGCGTCTCCAGGTCAAAGTGCACGCGCTTCTCCTTGGGCTCGTGCGAGGGAGACGACGAGCTGCCGCTGTCCGCCGCCGACGAGGACGCCGGGAGGGACTTGGGCGGGGACGGCGGCGGGAGGGGATGCTGCTTCCTGTGCAGGGTGCAGTTCTCTGAGATGCAGGAGGAGGCGCTGGAGGACGGAAAGCAACAAGGTTGACTTGGCGGCGTCACGGATGATGTCATGGATGCACGCAATAAGATGATGTCATGGATGCGCGCAATAAGATGATGTCATGGATGCACGCAATAAGATGACGTCATGGATGCACGCAATAAGGTGATGTCATGGATGCGCGCAATAAGATGATGTCATGGATGCACGCAATAAGATGATGTCATGGATGCGCGCAATAAGATGATGTCATTGATGCGCGCAATTACATGATGTCATGGATGCGCGCAATAAGATGATGTCATGGATGCACGCAATAAGATGATGTCATGGATGCACGCAATAAGGTGATGTCATGGATGCGCGCAATAAGATGATGTCATGGATGCACGCAATAAGATGATGTCATGGATGCGCGCAATAAGATGATGTCATTGATGCGCGCAAATAAGATGATGTCATGGATGCACGCAATAAGATGATGTCATGGATGCACGCAATAAGATGATGTCATGGATGCACGCAATAAGATGATGTCATGGTTGCGCGCAATAAGATGATGTCATGGATGCACACAATAACGTGATGTCATGGATGCGTGCAATAAGATGATGTCATTGATGCACGCAATAATGTGATGTCATGGATGCACGCAATAAGATGATGTCATGGATGCACGCAATAAGATGATGTCATGGATGCACGCAAATAAGATGATGTCATGGATGCACGCAATAAGATGACGTCATGGATGCGCGCAATAAGATGATGTCATGGATGCACGCAACAACGTGATGTCATGGATGCACGCAATGAGATGATGTCATGGATGCACGCAATAACGTGATGTCATGGATGCACGCAATAAGATGATGTCATGGATGCGCGCAATAACGTGATGTCATGGATGCGTGCAATTAGATGATGTCATGGATGCGTGCAATAAGATGATGTCATGGATGCGCGCAACAAGATGATGTCATGGATGCGCGCAATAAGATGATGTCATGGATGCGTGCAATTAGATGATGTCATGGATGCGAGCAATAAGATGACGTCATGGATGCACGCAATAAGATGATGTAGTGGATGCGAGCAATAAGATGATGTCATGGATGCACGCAATAAGATGATGTCATGGATGCGCGCAATAAGATGATGTCATTGATGCGCGCAATTACATGATGTCATGGATGCGCGCAATAAGATGATGTCATGGATGCACGCAATAAGATGATGTCATGGATGCACGCAATAAGGTGATGTCATGGATGCGCGCAATAAGATGATGTCATGGATGCACGCAATAAGATGATGTCATGGATGCGCGCAATAAGATGATGTCATTGATGCGCGCAAATAAGATGATGTCATGGATGCACGCAATAAGATGATGTCATGGATGCACGCAATAAGATGATGTCATGGATGCACGCAATAAGATGATGTCATGGTTGCGCGCAATAAGATGATGTCATGGATGCACACAATAACGTGATGTCATGGATGCGTGCAATAAGATGATGTCATTGATGCACGCAATAATGTGATGTCATGGATGCACGCAATAAGATGATGTCATGGATGCACGCAATAAGATGATGTCATGGATGCACGCAAATAAGATGATGTCATGGATGCACGCAATAAGATGACGTCATGGATGCGCGCAATAAGATGATGTCATGGATGCACGCAACAACGTGATGTCATGGATGCACGCAATGAGATGATGTCATGGATGCACGCAATAACGTGATGTCATGGATGCACGCAATAAGATGATGTCATGGATGCGCGCAATAACGTGATGTCATGGATGCGTGCAATTAGATGATGTCATGGATGCGTGCAATAAGATGATGTCATGGATGCGCGCAACAAGATGATGTCATGGATGCGCGCAATAAGATGATGTCATGGATGCGTGCAATTAGATGATGTCATGGATGCGAGCAATAAGATGACGTCATGGATGCACGCAATAAGATGATGTAGTGGATGCGAGCAATAAGATGATGTCATGGATGCGCGCAATAATATGATGTCATGGATGCGTGCAATTAGATGATGTCATGGATGCGAGCAATAAGATGATGTCATGGATGCACGCAATAAGATGATGTAGTGGATGCGAGCAATAAGATGACGTCATGGATGCACGCAATAAGATGATGTCATGGATGCGTGCAATAAGATGATGTCATGGATGCGAGCAATAGGATGATGTCATGGATGCGCGCAATAAGATGATGTCATGGATGCGCGCAATAAGATGATGTCATGGATGCGCGCAATAAGATGATGTCATGGATGCACGCAATAAGATGATGTCACGGATGCGCGCAATAAGATGATGTCATGGATGCACGCAATAAGATGACGTCATGGATACGCGCAATAAGATGATGTCATGGATGCACGCAATAAGATGATGTCATTGATGCACGCAAATAAGATGGTACATTTTTCAAAATGCTTTGAAAACATGCTGGCATATATGTACAGTATATATAACATGTACATAAGTAGTATTTAGATACTAGTATGTATATAAGTATATATACATACTATTTATATAATATATAGAATTCAGTATTTATGGTATGCTATTTAAAGTATATATATATATATATATATATATATATATATATATATATATATATATATATATATATATATATATATATATATATATATAAATAAATATATATATGTATGTGTATTTACATATAATGTAATATGCCACTATAATTATTTGATACTTGTTTATATTCACAATCGTGCTGTTTTTTATAGTTCTCTAATCATTACGTATGTCTAGCTTGTGTGCTATTGTGTGCTTAGCTGTCGTGTAGCTGCTAGCTCCTAGTAGCCTATAGCCTAGCATGTTTACCTAAGTAATATTTAGATACTAGTATGTATATATATACTATTAATATACTGTGTATATAGTATGTGTATAAATATAACACACACAAGTAAACACGCTGCAGGACTGCTTGTATCGCATGTGATATCACACACAAGTAATGCTTGTATCACACGTGATATCACACACAAGTAAAGACGCTGCAGGACTGCTTGTATCGCACATGATATCACACATTTTACATGCAAGTCGCCATCATCAGGAATATGATACATAATGCATACTGCTTTATATTGCACACATAAAGAAAATAATTGAAATGAAATCATGTTTTGACGATACGGATGGTGATGTAATACAACATGATACTCTCTTACTTTTGTTCGAGGCCCGTCAGCTCCTTGGCCTCGTCCTCGTAGGTGGTGTGAAGAGCTCTGTGGATCTTCTGTCAGCGTGAAAAGACAAGCATCACGTAGAAAAGAGAAGCATCACGTATCGGCACAGCGATCACTTTGTCAGAATAAAAAATTCATTTGAAAGATTCTCCTCATCTTTACGCTGAAAGAAAGATTCTCCTCATCTTTACGCTGAAAGAAAGATTCTCCTCATCTTTGCGCTGAAACGCGACGGCTCATAAAGGCCGCTTTACATTTCAATCAAAAGATTGATTAGGATAATTCATTCTCTGCACCGCCACGCTGTGACCAAGCAGCTTAAGGCCTAATTCTGTCTTTAACGGGGGAGACCATATTCCTGTGCACACACTGGCAGGAGGGGAACAGGAGCAGCGCAGGATTATCCGAGTCAAGCTTTGATATTTGATTACAAGACAGATGCTTGTGAGGGGTCGCCAGTTTTAGGTGAGGGGAAAAAAAAGTGTCAAATGAAACTTAGACACGAAAAGTATGAAGTGAAATGACTTTTTACTTATGCACAAATGTTCACAAGTAAATCATTCGCAAGTGAAAAACAAACACACAAAAAAAAGATGAGTAAAAAACGATTTGCAAGTAATACAAAATATAATAAAAAAATAGCATTCACAATTATATACAAAAAAACATTTGCACCTAAAAGCAATTTGCAAGTATAAAAACAATTGTCTTTAATTTTAATTTGATTTAATTTAATTTAATTTAATTTAATTTAATTTAATTTAATTTAATTTAATTTAATTTTAATTTAATTTAATTTAATTTAATTTAATTTAATTTAATTTAATTTAATTTAATTTAATTTATAAAAACAATTGTCTTTATTTAGAAAAAAGATTAGCGAGCATAACAAATTTTTTTTGCCACTGGAAAACAATTTGTGAGTATAAAAAATGTGTTTTTCTACTAGAAAACAATTTGTAAGTATATATTTATATATATATATATATATTTTTTTTGCCACTAGAAAACAATTTGTGAGTATACAATTTTTTTGGGCCACTGGAAAGCAATTTGAGTATAAAAACAATTGTTTGCTTCAAAAAAACAATTTGTGAGTTTAAAACATTTTTTTGGCACTACAAAACAATTTGAGTATAAAAACAAATTTCTGCCTTGAGAAAACAATTTGTGAGTATACTTTTTGTTTTTGCCACAATAAAAAAACTATTTGTAAGTATAGCAAGTTTTTTTTTGCCTCTAGAAAACAATTTGAGTATAAAAACGCATTTTTGCCACTAGAAAACAATTAGTGAGTATAACATTGTTTGTTTGCCACTGGAAAGCAATTTCAAACGGTTCACAAGTAAAAAAAATAATATTTTCTTCAATTAAAATCATCCGAAAATGAAAAACAAACACAAAAAAAATGATTAGTAAAAAACGATTTTCAAGCAATAAAACAATTTTCTTCAATTAAAAATAGCATTCACAACTGTATACAAAAAACATTTGCACCTAAAAAACAATTTGCAAGTATAAAAACAATTGTCTTTAATTAGAAAAAAATATTAGCGAGTATAAAAACAATTTTTTGCCACTAGAAAACAATTTGTGAGTATAAAAAATGTGTTTTGCCACTAGAAAACAATTAGAGTATAAAAACATTGGTTTGCCACTAGAAAACTATTTGTGAGTATAACAAGTTTTTTTCGCCTCTAAAAAACAATTTGTGAGTATAACATTTTTTTGGGCCACTGGAAAGCAATTTGAGTATAAAAACAATTGTTTGCTTCTAAAAAACTATTTGTGAGTATAAAACCATTTTTTGCCACTAGAAAACAATTTGTGAGTTTAAAAACATTTTTTTGGCACTACAAAACAATTTGAGTATAAAAAATTTTTTTTGCCTTGAGAAAACAATTTGTGAGTATACTTTTACTTTTTGCCACAATAAAATAACTATTTGTAAGTATAACAAGTTTTTTTTCCTCTAGAAAACAATTTGAGTATAAAAACGCATTTTTGCCACTAGAAAACAATTTGTTAGTATAACATTGTTTGTTTGCCACTGGAAAGCAATTTCAAACGGTTCACAAGTAAAAAAAAATAAAAATTTCTGCAATTAAAATCATTCGCAAATGAAAAACAAACACAAAAAAAATGATTAGTAAAAAACGATTTTCAAGTAATAAAACAATTTTCTTCAATTAAAAATAGCATTCACAACCGTATACAAAAAACATTTGCACCTAAAAAACAATTTGCAAGTATAAAAACAATTGTCTTTAATTAGAAAAAATATTACCGAGTATAAAAACAATTTTTTGCCATTAGAAAACAATTTGTGAGTATAAAAAATGTGTTTTGCTACTAGAAAACAATTTGTAAGTATATATTATTATTTTTTTTGCCACTAGAAAACAATTAGAGTATAAAAACATTGGTTTGCCACTAGAAAACTATTTGTGAGTATAACAAGTTTTTTTCGCCTCTAAAAAACAATTTGTGATTATAACATTTTTTTGGGCCACTGGAAAGCAATTTGAGTATAAAAACAATTGTTTGCTTGTAAAAAAAACTATTTGTGAGTATAAAACCATTTTTTGCCACTAGAAAACAATTTGTGAGTTTAAAAACATTTTTTTTCCACTAGAAAACAATTTGAGAATAAAAACAAATTTCTGCCTTGAGAAAACAATTTGTGAGTATACTTTTTGTTTTTGCCACAATAAAAAAACGATTTGTAAGTATAACAAGTTTTTTTTGCCTCTAAAAACAATTTGAGTATAAAAACACATTTTTGCCACTGGAAAACAATTTGTGAGTATAACATTGTTTGTTTGCCACTGGAAAGCAATTTGAAACGCTTCACAAGTAAAAAAAAAAAAAAAAAAAATTCAGTAAAAATCATTCGCAAATGAAAAACAAACACAAAAAAATTAATAGTAAAAAACGATTTTCAAGTAATAAAACAATTTTCTTCAATTAAAAATAGCATTCGCAACTGAATACAAAAAACCTTTGGACCTAAAAAACTATTTGCAAGTATAAAAACCAATTGTCTTTAATTAGAAAAAATATTAGCGAGTATAAAAACAATTTTTTGTCATTAGAAAAAAATTTGTGAGTATAAAAAATGTGTTTTGCCACTAGAAAACAATTTGAGTATAAAAACATTGGTTTGCCACTAGAAAACTATTTGTGAGTATAACAACTTTTATTTGCCTTTAAAAAACAATTTGTGAGTATAGCATTTTTTTGGGCCACTGGAAAGCAATTTGAAAATAAAAACAACTGTTTGCTTCAAAAAAACAATTTGTGAGTTTAAAACATTTTTTTGGCACTAGAAAACAATTTGAGTATAAAAACACATTTTTGCCTTGAGAAAACAATTTGTGAGTATACTTTTTGTTTTTGCCACAATAAAAATTTTATTTGTAAGTATAACAAGTTATTTTTGCCTCTAGAAAACAATTTGAGTATAAAAACGCATTTTTGCCACTGGAAAACAATTTGTGAGTATATATACTGTATATATATATATTTTTTTGCCACTAGAAAACTATTTGTGAGTATAACAAGTTTTTTTTGCCTCTAAAAAACAATTTGTGAGTGTAAAAATTTTTTGGGCCACTGGAAAGCAATTTGAGTATAAAAACAATTGTTTGCTTGAAAAAAAAACTATTTGTGAGTATAAAGCCATTTTTTGCCACTGGAAAACAATTAGTGAGTATAACATTGTTTGTTTGCCACTGGTAAGCAATTTCAAATGGTTCACAAGTAAAAAAAAAAAAATATTTTCTTCAATTAAAATCATTTGCAAGTGAAAAACAAACACAACAAAATGATTAGTAAAAAACGATTTTCAAGTAATAAAACAATTTTCTTCAATTAAAAATAGCATTCGCAACTGAATACAAAAAACATTTGCACCTAAAAAATAATTTGCAAGTATAAAAACAATTGTCTTTAATTAGAAAAAAAGATTAGCGAGTATAAAAACAACTTTTTGCCACTCGAAAACAATTTGTGTGTATTAAAATACGTTTTTACTTACACCCAATAGTTCACAAGTAAAACAATATTATTATTATTATTATTATTGTGCAAAGTCTATGGCCCGCAGCTCGTTATTAATTGGCCCTCAACAAGTTGTAAAAATAAAATGAATGAATTATTAATGCGATGTGTTACCAGGAGTGCTGTCAAACACACTTTTGAATTTGGATGATTCACAATTCATGACATTTATAACTTGATTTATTACATACTTCCGTAATTACATTTTAATTACATTTGGACCTGTAATTTAATTCTTACAATAGATTGGAAGGTCCACAAAATTATGTAATTAATCTCTGTATAAACATGATTAATACAATATTTTTTGTGATTAATTACCTGAGTCAACTCCGTATTTTTGACAGCCCAAGTTTTATAATTTACTAATTTCCTTTGTCACCTATAAAACAAAGCTAACAGATGGATGTTTTATTCGGCTAGGTGTCAAAGTTGTCCCCCGCATCTTTTCCGCTTTTCTAAATGGGGACAATACTATGTTTGTGGTGTGTTGGCTAGTTAATCGGTCTTCTGGGTGTTGTTGATAAATGGCCGTTGTCGTCTTAAAACGTTTTAGCACTGTAAGCATTGCAATTATTACGCACCAGCTGCTTGATTGTAACGTGCATCTTAGTTGTAGTTTTCATTAACAAATTTGGAGGCGTTGAAATCCTGCTTGTGAAATTGCCATGTAAAATCGCTAATGCTAATTAGTATAAGGCAGGGGTCACCAACCTTTTTGAAAGCAAGAGCTACTTTTTGGGTACTGATTAATGCGAAGGGCTACCAGTTTGATACACACTTAAATAAATTGCCAGAAATAGCCAATTTGCTCAATTTACCTTTAACTTTATGTTATTATTAATAATTAATGATATTTACACTTAATTGAACGGTTTAAAAGAGGAGAAAACACGAAAAAAAAAGACAATTAAATTTTGAAACATAGTTTATCTTCAATTTCGACTCTCTAAAATTCAAAATTCAACCGAAAAAAAGAAGAGAAAAACTAGCTAACTCGAATCTTTTTGAAAAAATAAAAAAAATAATTTATGGAACATCATTACTAATTTTTCCAGATTAAAATTAATTTTAGAATTTTGATGACATGTTTTAAAGAGGTTAAAATCCAATCTACACTTTGTTAGAATATACAACAAATTGGACCAAGCTATATTTCTAACAAAGACAAATCATTATTTCTTCTAGATTTTCCAGAACAAAAATTTTAAAAGAAATTCAAAAGACTTTGAAATAAGATTTAAATTTGATTCTACGGATTTTCTAGATTTGCCAGAATAATTTTTTTGAATTTTAATCATAATAAGTTTGAAGAAATATTTCACAAATATTCTTAGTCGAAAAAACAGAAGCTAAAATGAAGAATTAAATTAAAATGTATTTATTATTCTTTACAATAAAAAATAAATAAATATTTGAACATTGATCTACATTGTCAGGAAAGAAGAGGAAGGAAATTAAAAGGTAAAAAGGTATATGTGTTTAAAAATCCTACAATCATTTTTAAGGTTGTATTTTTTCTCTAAAATTGTCTTTCTGAAAGTTATAAGAAGCAATGTAAAAAAAAAAAGAAGAATTTATTTAAACAAGTGAAGAAGTCTTTAAAATATTTTCTTGGATTTTCAAATTCTATTTGAGTTTTGTCTCTCTTAGAATTAAAAATGTCGGGCAAAGCGAGACCAGCTTGCTAGTAAATAAATAACATTTAAAAAATAGAGGCAGCTCACTGGTAAGTGCTGCTATTTGAGCTATTTTTAGAACAGGCCAGCGGGCTACTCATCTGGTCCTTACGGGCTACCTGGTGCCCGCGGGCACCGCGTTGGTGACCCCTGGTATAAGGCATAGCCAATGTAAATTAGCATTGAGCTAACACTTTTTTTTTTTTTAAGTCAATTTATTTGTGGGCATTGAAAATGGCAACGCTACCTACAAGTTGTTTGGCTGAGTCCGCTCTCAGTGCTGCTAGAGTGATCGCCAAGTGCCAAAGTGCCACTGGACGCAACCAAGTATCATGGCAACGTTGGACTTTACGTGAATAGGTGCGATACAAGCCAGTACACTCCATTAAGATTTGGTATCGGAACAGACAAAAAATACATTATAGAGAAAGTTTTATTGGCATTGAAACAAGTTTTGGCAACATAATATTTGATGTATTATGACATGTTTTCAATGAAAATCTTACTATTTTTGAACACTTTTATTGCTTTTGTTTGTTTCACGGGTTTTTATTTTCAATTTTTCCTTTTTTTTACACCCACTTCTCTTTTTTTATGGCAGTGATTTTTAACGTGGAGGGGCGGGTGCATGTGGGCGGGGCTTACAGCAAGTTTACCCGGAAGCAGTTTGACTAGGCTTTTGACAAGTTCAAAATAAAAACAACACTAAAAAAAAACAATAACAGCGTACGAAAAATATGAATATTGGCAGCGAAAATATGTCATGATACAAAAAACTATGCACTGACAATAATGTTTTTTAAAATGTTTGTATTTATTTGTTGCCAAAACGTGTTCCGGTGATGAGGATGAATGCCCACAAAAAAATATTGATATGTAGTAACACATACTGGCCGCTGGATGTCAGTAACGTCACATTTACAGGAAGTAAACATGAGTAAATGATGCTAACATGACCAAAGTTGATAAACGACAGAAATACAATTAAAACACACATTTAATTGGTGACTTGTTCCACACCAACATGGTGAAGTATCAATTAAAAGCCAACTTTAGATGTGAGTTAAAAAAAACCCAACCAAACATGCATGATTAAAAAAAAAAAAAAAAATACATTTTTTTGATAAAGCAAGGTAATATTTCAACTTCCAGGGGATTTATGTGCTGCTAATCATGTTCCACAAAACATGAAGTAAGTTAGTAAGTTTAAAATTAGATTTTGAGGCTTCCTAGTTAGTGAGCACAGAGTGCAGAGCAGCAGACTGACCTAATAGTACAACATTAGCATTAAAGGCCTACTGAAAGCCACTACTAGCGACCACGCAGTCTGATAGTTTATATATCAATGATGAAATCTTAACATTGCAACACATGCCAATACGGCCGGGTTAACTTATAAAGTGACATTTTAAAATTCCCGGGAAATATCCGGCTGAAACATCGCGGTATGATGACGTATGCGCGTGACGAAGTCCGAGTAACGGAAGTTATGGTACCCCGTAGAATCCTATACAAAAAGCTCTGTTTTCATTTCATAATTCCACAGTATTCTGGACATCTTTTGCAATTTTTTTAATGAACAATGAAGGCTGCAAAGAAGACAGTTGTAGGTGGGATCGGTGTATTAGCAGCGGACTACAGCAACACAACCAGGAGGACTTTGTTGGAGCGCTAGCCGCGCTAGCCGCGCTAGCCGCGCTAGCCGCGCTGGCCGCGCTAGCCGCCGACTTCACCTTGACTTCCTACGTCTCCGGGCCGCCAAACGCATCGGGTGAAGTCCTTCGTCCTTCTGCCGATCGCTGGAACGCAGGTGAGCACGGGTGTTGATGAGTAGATGAGGGCTGGCTGGCGTAGGTGGAGAGCTAATGTTTTTAGCATAGCTCTGTGCAGTCCGGCTGCTAAGTTAGCTTCAATGGCGTCGTTAGCACAGCATTGTTAACCTTCGCCAGCCTGGAAAGCATTAACCGTGTATTTACATGTCCACGGTTTAATAGTATTGTTGATTTTCTATCTATCCTTCCAGTCAGGGGTTTATTTCTTTTGTTTCTATATGCAGTTAAAGCAAGATGCTATCACGTTAGCTCGTAGCTAAAGCATTTCGCCGATGTATTGTCATGGAGATAAAAGGCACTGAATGTCCATTTCGCGTTCTGGACTCTCATTTTCAAGAGGATATAGTATCCCAGGTGGTTTCAAATACAAATCCGTGATCCACAATAGAAAAAGGAGAGAGTGTGGAATCCAATGAGCCAGCTTGTACCTAAGTTACGGTCAGAGCGAAAAAAGATACGTCCATCACTGCCTCTCAAGTCATTCACTGTAACGTTCCTCATCTACGAATCTTTCATCCTCGCTCAAATTAATGGGGTAATCATCACTTTCTCGGTCCGAATCTCTCTCGCTCCATTGTAAACAACGGGGAATTGTGAGGAATACTAGCTCCTGTGACGTCACGCTACTTCCGCTACAGGCAAGGCTTTTTTTTTATCAGCGAGCAAAAGTTGCGAACTTTATCGTCGATTTTCTCTACTAAATCCTTTCAGCAAAAATATGGCAATATCGCGAAATGATCAAGTATGACACATAGAATGGATCTGCTATTCCCGTTTAAATTAAAAAAAATAATTTCAGTAGGCCTTTAATATTAGTTTCTACAGAGTTTGGTGAACCAATTTAAAGGACTGTTTACCTATATGCCTAACTAAATTCCAACATTCATGGAGAGAAAAACTCGATATGTCAACTAGAATATGCACATTTTGCGAGGAATTGCGTGTGATTGCTTCGGGCGCGAGTTGGTCAAACGTGCGAGCTATCCAATTAAAATTGCTAATATGCGCCAACGGTTGCAATGCGACAAGTACCGAGTTATATGACTCTGAGGCGTACGCACGCTAAACTAGCATGACACTTGTTGGAAGCAGATCAGAATCATATCCATATTTAAGTGTTACTTCTTTCTAAACTCCTATAGTCATATAAAGAATAGCTAGTATTCTTCCTTCTTTTGAGTCTCATAGTAAGGTGTCGGCCTTCTAGAATGGAATGTGTCAGAGTAGAGATAACTCGGAGTAGTCTAAACAAAGAAAGTGGGGGCGAAGGACAGAGGGAAGATCACGGGACTTCCGGGGGTTTGAGGGGAGACCGAGCTAGACCGATCTGGACCGGGCTAGGGAACGCTTGGGTGCTGGGTTGGTCTCAGGTTTGTCCTCTAAGCTTGGAGAATAAACCACAAAATACCAATTACTGCCTGTTGATTGAATGTATACATCAGCTTATGTGCCATAAAAAGAATCTGGGAGAGACTAGCAATTTGAATTCCCCATTGGAGGAACGCTGGTCAACGCAACACAATGTAAGCATGCTAAGAGTTAGCATGTGCCAAACTAAGTTAGCATGCTAACGTTAGCTTGCCAACAGTTAGCTCAAGTCACGCACCTAGTTGGATGACTCTGAGGTGTACGCCGGCACAATTTGCTATAAGGTTAGCATATGTCAAGTACTGCGTTATATGACTCTGGGTTAAAGGGTTGCAAAAAAAAAAAAAAAAAATAGCATGCTAAAATTAGCAAGTGTCATGTACCAAGTTAAATAACTCTGAGGTGTAGGGCTGCGAAATTAGCTAAACAAGTGTACAATTGGCTAAAAAGTTGGCATGCAAACAGTTAGCTGTGTCACATATCAAGTTACACGACTCTGTACGGCTAAAAAAATTGGCAAAACAAGTTAGCATGCTAATGTTAGCTTGCCAACAGTTATCTAACCCTAACCCTAAACCTAGTTCGATGACTCCGAGGTGTACGCCGACACAATTTGCTATTAAGTTAGCATGCTAACAATTAGCATATGTCCAGTACTATGTTATATGACTCTGAGTTAAAGGGTTGCAAACAAAAATATAAAAGTAGCATGCTAAAATTAGCATGCGTCACATATCAAGTTACACGACTCTGCGGGGTACAGCTAAAAAATTGGCAAACTAAGTTAGCATGCTAACGTTAGCTTGCCAACAGTTAGC
>NC_084733.1:1614365-1661865 GCF_033978785.1 Entelurus aequoreus | reverse complement strand
AAGTTGTCATTTTAGTCAGTGCAAGTCAAAATTTTACAAGAAAAACAGCAATATTATGATAAAAGTTGGAATTTTATATCTCAATAACAGTCGCAATTATACAAGAAAAGTTGGCATGTCCGATAATGGCTTTTTGCCGATATCCGATATTCCGATATTGTCCAACTCTTTAATTACCGATACCGATATCAACCGATACCGATATCAACCGATATACACAGTCGTGGAATTAACACATTATTATGCCTAATTTGGACAACCAGGTATGGTGAAGATGAGGTACTTTAAAAAAATGTTTATAAAATAAAATAAGATAAATGAATTAAAAACATTTTCTTGAATAAAAAAGTAGTTTATGTTGATTAAATTAAAAAAAAACAAAAACAAAAAAAAACGATACCGATAATAAAAAAAACGATACCGATAATTTCCGATATTACATTTTAACGCATTCATTCAGACATCCCTAAAGAAAAGCTTAACATTTTGGCAATTTTAATGAAAGAGTCATCATTTTACTCGACAAAAGTCACAATTGTATAAGACAACTTAAAAATGTTGACAATATTATAATAATAATCTGAATTTTACTCAAAGAATGTCACTGTTTTACAAGAACAACAAAAAAATTGGCAATATCGGTGATAAATGTCAGAATTTTAAATGACAAATGTCACTGTGTTGCATTAAAAAGTAACCATTTTACATTAAAAAAACAATAAAATAAGATAACTCAATTAAAAACATTTTCTTGAATAAAAAAGAAAGTAAAACAATATAAAAACAGTTACATAGAAACTAGTAATGAATGAAAATGAGTAACATTAACTGTTAAAGGTTAGTACTATTAGTGGAGCAGCAGCACGCACAATCATGTGTGCTTACGGACTGTATCCCTTGCAGACTGTATTGATATATATTGATATATAATGTAGGAAGCAGAATATTGATAACAGAAAGAAATGGGGGGAGGGAGGTTTTTTTGGGTTGGTGCACTAATTGTAAGTGTATCTTGTGTTTTTTATGTTGATTTAATTAGAAAAAAAAACAAAAAAAAACGATACAGATAATAAAAAAAACGATACCGATAATTTCCGATATTACATTTTAACGCATTTATCCCTAGTTTTTAATCTTCATTATTTACTTCAAGTGTGTCTCCATATACGTATTTATTTATTTATTTTTAAATACATTTTGGCCATAGGGGGCGCATTTCCATTCCTTACACACACTTGTTATTTCATATGTTGGCCAGAGGGGGAGCACTTTTAAAACCGACACACTGTCAATTTGAAAAATCCCTCCTTTTCGGGGATGAATAGGGAAGTCCTTCTTTAGCTGCCGTCTTGATGCCTTTGCACCTGTCAATGTTTACTTTTGTAAAAAAAAAAAACCCTGACTTTGGAGCAATGTTCACAGACTCTAGTGTTTGGCTCTCTATTAGATGCAATGGAACCATGATTTATGTCATCACTTGTTCACACCTCCTCATGTGGAAGCTACTTTTCCTTGTTGATGTCTCAAGAAGGGTAGAAATACAAGAACACACACACACACACACACACACACACACACACACACACACACACACAAACACACACACACACACACACACTGACACACACACACACACCCACCCACTGACCTCGGTGACGGCGAAGACTCGCTTCCCACAAGGCACCACCTTGTACCACTTGTCATGCAACATGTCCATGAAGCCGTCAGACTTGTAGCGGCTCACAAACTCCGACACGTTGCGGGTCAGAGGCGATCCCTGCGGCAGGCCGATACCGTATCCTGCAAGACAGACGCACGACACCTCACTTTGCAAGCTGATATCATCCCATACTTGTTTTTTCCTGATATCAATATTCGTTTGGAACACCCATGCAAGCTAATATTATCTCATAATGTTTTTTTAATTGATTTTGGACCAATATCGATATTTGTTTGGGACACCAATGCAAGCTGATATCATCCTTCACTTGTTTTTTTCTGATACATGACCAATATTCTGATATGTATATTTGATTGAGACACCCATGCATGCTGATATCATCGCATAATTGTTTTTCTGATATTGGACTAATATAGATATTTTATCAAGACACCCATGCAAGCTGATATCATCCCAAACGTGTTTTTTTCTGATATCAAAATTTGTTTGGAACACCCATGCAAGCTAATATTATCTCATAATGTTTTTGTTTTTTTATTGATTTTGGACCAATATCGATATTTGTTTGGGACACCAATGCAAGCTGATATCATCCTATACTTGTTTTGTTCTGATACATGACCAATATTCTGATTCTGATATCGATATTTGATAGGGATGTCATCGCATCATTGTTTTTTCTGATATTGGACTAATATAGATATTTTATCAAGACACCCATGCAAGCTGATATCATCCCATACTTGTTTTTTTCCCCTGATTTTGGACCGATAGCGATATTTGATAGGGACACCCATGCAAGCTGATATCATCTCAATGTACTTTTTTCTGACACACCCACTCAAGCTGGCTCAATATGGATATTTGATTGAGACACCCGTGCAAGCTGATATCAATCCATACTTGTTTTTTTCTGATATCAATATTTGTTTGGAACACCCATGCAAGCTAATATTATCTCATAATGTTTTGTTTTTTTTATTGATTTTGGACCAATATCGATATTTTTTTGGGACACCAATGCAAGCTGATATCATCCTATACTTGTTTTGTTCTGATACATGACCAATATTCTGATTCTGATATCGATATTTGATAGGGATATCATCGCATCATTGTTTTTTCTGATATTGGACTAATATAGATATTTTATCAAGACACCCATGCAAGCTGATATCATCCCATACTTGTTTTTTTCTGATATCAATATTTGTTTGGAACACCCATGCAAGCTAATAATATCTCATAATGTTTTTTTATTTTTTTTTATTGATTTTGGACCAATATCGATATTTGTTTAGGACACCAATGCAAGCTGATATCATCCTTTACTTGTTTTGTTCTGATACATGACCAATATTCTGATTCTGATATCGACATTTGATAGGGATATCATCGCATCATTGTTTTTTCTGATATTGGACTAATATAGATATTTTATCAAGACACCCATGCAAGCTGATATCATCCCATACTTGTTTTTTTCTCCTGATTTTGGACCGATAGCGATATTTGTTAGACACACCCACTCTAGCTGATATCATCCCACTCTTTTTTTTAAATATAATGGACCAATATGGATATTTGATTGAGACACCCGTGCAAGCTGATATCATCCCAAACTTGTTTTTTTCTGATATCGATATTTGTTTGGAACACCCATGCAAGCTAATATTATCTCATAATGTTTTTTTAATTGATTTTGGACCAATATCGATATTTGTTTGGGACACCCATGCAAGCTGATATCATCCTTTACTTGTTTTTTTCCGATACATGACCAATATTCAGATATGTATATTTGATTGAGACACCCATGCATGCTGATATCATCGCATAATTGTTTTTCTGATACTGGACTAATATAGATATTTTATCAAGACACCCATGCAAGCTGATATCATTCCAAACGTGTTTTTTTCTGGTATCAGAATTTGTTTGGAACACCCATGCAAGCTAATATTATCTCATAATGTTTTTTTTTTAAAATTGATTTTGGACCAATATCGATATTTTTTTGGGACACCAATGCAAGCTGATATCATCCTATACTTGTTTTGTTCTGATACATGACCAATATTCTGATTCTGATATCGATATTTGATAGGGATATCATCGCATTATTTTTTTTTCTGATATTGGACTAATATAGATATTTTATCAAGACACCCATGCAAGCTGATATCATCCCATACTTGTTTTTTTTCTGATATCAATATTTGTTTGGAACACCCATGCAAGCTAATATTATCTCATAATGTTTGTTTTTTTAAATTGATTTTGGACCAATATCGATATTTGTTTGGGACACCCATGCAAGCTGATATCATCCTATACTTGTTTTGTTCTGATACATGACCAATATTCTGATTCTGATATCGATATTTGATAGGGATATCATCACATCATTGTTTTTTCTGATATTGGACTAATATAGATATTTTATCAAGACACCCATGCAAGCTGATATCATCCCATACTTGTTTTTTTCTGGTATCGATATTTGTTTGGAACACCCATGCAAGCTAATATTATCTTATAATGTTTTTTTTTTTTATTGATTTTGGACCAATATCGATATTTGTTTGGGACACCCATGGAAGCTGATATCATCTCAATGTAGTTTTTTCTGACATTGGACTAATATTGATATTTGATCGAGACACCCACTCAAGCTGATATCATCCCACTCTTTTTTTTTAAAATAATGGACCAATATGGATATTTGATTGAGACACCCGTGCAAGCTGATATCATTCCATGCTTGTTTTTTTCTGATATCGATATTTGTTTGGAACACCCATGCAAGCTAATATTATCTCATAATGTTTTTTTAATTGATTTTGGACCAATATCGATATTTGTTTGGGACACCCATGCATGCTGATATCATCCTTTACTTGTTTTGTTCTGATACATGACCAATATTCTGATTCTGATATCGATATTTGATAGGGATATCATCGCATCATTGTTTCTTCTGATATTGGACTAATATAGATATTTTATCAAGACACCCATGCAAGCTGATATCATCCCATACTTGTTTTTTCTCCTGATTTTAGACCGATAGCGATATTTGATAGGGACACCAATGCAAGCTGATATCATTCCACAACTGTTTTTTTCAGATTTTGGACCGATATCGATATCTTATAGGGACAACAATGCAAGATGATATCATCCCACAATGTTTTTTTTTCAGATTTTGGACCAATATCGGTATTTTATAGGGACGCCAATGCAAACTGATATATCGATATTTTACAAAGACACCTTTACAAGCTGATATCATCCCACAATTGTTTTTTTGTTTTTTTTTTCCAGATTTTGGACCAGTATTGATATTTTATAGGGACACTCATGCAAGCTGATATCATCCCACACTTGTTTTTTCAGATTTTGGACCAATATCTGTATTTTATAGGGACGTCAATGCAAACTGATATCATCCCACAATTTTTTTTTTTTTCCTGATTTTGGACCAATATCGATATTTTATAAGAACACCAATGCAAGCTGATATCATCCCACAATTTTTTTGTTTTTTTTCTCCACTGATTTTGGACCAGTATCGATATTTTATAGGGACACTCATGCAAGCTGATATCGTCCCACAATTTTTTTATTTATTTTTTGGACCAATATCGATATTTTATAAGGACACCAATGCAAGCTGATATCTTCCCACAATTGTTTGGTTTTTTTTCTGATTTTGGACCAGTATCGATATTTTATAGGGACACTCATGCAAGCTGATATCATCCTACAATTGTTTTTTTCAGATTTTGGACCAATATCGATATTTTATAGGGACAATAATGCAAGATGATATCATCCCACAATGTTTTCTTCAGATTTTGAACCAATATCTGTATTTTATAGGGACGCCAATGCTAACTGATATCATCCCACAATTATTTTTGATTTTTTTCTGATGTTGGACCAATATCGATATTTTACAAGGACACTGATGCAAGCTGATATCATCCCACAATTTTTGTATTTATTTTTTGGACCAATATCGTTATTTTACAAGGACACTGATGCAAGCTGATATCATCCACCAATTGTTTTTTTCCAGATTTTGGACCAATATTGATATTTTATAAGGCCACCGATGCAAGCTGATATCATCCCACAATTGTTTTTTTATTTCAGATTTTGGACCAATATTGACATTTTATAAGGCCACCGATGCAAGCTGATATCATCCCACAATTATTTTTTTTCTTCAGATTTTGGACCAAAACCGATATTTTACAAGGACACCAATGCAAGCTGATATTATCCCACAATTTTTTTTATTGATTTTTTCGGCTTTTGGACCAGTATCGATATTTTATAGGGACACTCATGCAAGCTGATATCATCCCACAATTTTTATTTTTTTATTTTTTTGACCAATATCGATATTTTATAAGGACACCAATGCAAGCTGATATCATCCCACAATTGTTTTTGGTTTTTTTCTGATTTTGGACCAGTATCGATATTTTATAGGGACACTCATGCAAGCTGATATCATCCCACAATTATTTTTTTCAGATTTTGGACCAATATCGATATTTTATAGGGACAATAATGCAGGATGATATCATCCCACAATGTTTTCTTCAGATTTTGAACCAATATCGGTATTTTATAGGGACGCCAATGCTAACTGATATCATCCCACAATTGTTTTTGATTTTTTCTGAAGTTGGACAAATATCGATATTTTACAAGGACACCGATGCAAGCTGATATCATCCCACAATTTTTTTTTTATTTTTTTTGGACCAATATCGTTATTTTACAAGGACACCGATGCAAGCTGATATCATCCACCAATTGTTTTTTTCCTGATTTTGGACCAATATCAATATTTTATAAGGCCACCTATGCAAGCTGATATCATCCCACAATTATTTATTTTTTTCAGACTTTGGACCAAAATCGATATTTTACAAGGACACCAATACAAGCTGATATTATCCCACAATTTTTTTTTTCAGATTTTGAACCAATATCGGTATTTTATATGGATGCCAATGCAAGCTGATATCATCCCACAATTCCATCCATCCATTTTCTACCGCTTGTCCCTTTTGGGGTCGTGGGGGGTGCTGGAGCCTATCTCATCCCACAATTGTTTTTTTTTTATTTCGGATTTTGGACCAGTATCGATATTTTATAGGGACAATCATGCAAGCTGATATCATCCCACAATTGTTTTTTCAGATTTTGAACCAATATCGGTATTTTATAGGGACACCAATGCAAGCTGATATCATCCCACAATTGTTTATGTTTTTTTCTTCGGATTTTGGACCAATATCAATATCTTATAGGGACAACAATGCAAGATGATATCATCCCACAGTGTTTTTTTTTTCAGATTTTGGACCAATATCAATATTTTATAGGGACGCCAATGCAAACTGATATCATCCCACAATTTTTTTTTTTCTGATTTTGGACCAATATCGATATTTTACAAGGACACCGAAGCAAGCTGATATCATCCCACAATTGTTTTTTTTTTTCTGATTTTGGACCAATATCGATATTTTATAAGGACACCGATGCAAGCTGATATCATCCCACAATTGTTTTTTCAGATTTTGGACCAATATCGGTATTTTATAGGGACACCAATGCAAGCTGATATCATCCCACACTTGTTTATGTTTTTTTTCCGGATTTTGGACCAATAACGATATCTTATAGGGACAACAATGCAAGATGATATCATCCCACAATGGTGAAGATCTACCAGTGGTCCTGCACATCTTCTAAAGTGGTCATTTTGTAAAGATACAGGTGGTGATGATGAAAGTGAGGTCAATGAGGCACACAGCAGTCAGCCTGCTGTGCTCCTCCTGTGTAGGCTCCAGCAGTCAGCCTGCTGTGCTCCTCCTGTGTAGGCTCCAGCAGTCAGCCTGCTGTGCTCCTCCTGTGTAGGCTCCAGCAGTCAGTGGGCCCTCAATTAGCCAAAGGGCAGATGCTCCCTCAAATAAGATTTATCGGCTCAGGAGGCTTCAGCTAGAATACAAATCAAGCACTTTTGTGGCCAATGAGGAGCGCACACACACACACACACACACACACACACACACACACACACACACACACACACACACACACACACACACACACACACACACACACACACACACACACACACACACACACACACACACACACACACACACACACACACACACACACACACACACACACACACACACACACACACACGCACACACACACACACACACACACACACACACACACACACACGCACACACACGCACTCATGCACTCATGCACTCATGCGCACACAAGCTGCAGGTCTTCTGGGTGCACACCCTCCCCAGTGAAAGATCCTCTGGTAATAAAGGTGATTATTTATGAATGCCAACATGTGTTGTGCTCCACCAGCAGATGACCTTTCACTCCTTAATGATGGGCAGGTAAACATCTGGCGTGGATGTCAAACGACACAAATGATGACCTACTTTTGTCTTACCCCTAAAGAGATAAATAGCATTTCCTCTGCGGTTTTAAACGGTTGGAACACTTTTTGGCAGCAGTCACCACCTGAACGTCAACATTGTGCACCGTCGAAATATTAGTCAACCTTAAAAAGATTGGAAAGTTTTGACCTTTTTAAAACATTTTTTTTTTTTTCATTTTTATCACTGGCAAGAACACGTTTTTTTTTGTTTTTTATAGGGACGCCAATGCAAACTGATATATCGATATTTTACAAAGACACCTTTACAAGCTGATATCATCCCACAATTGTTTTTTTGTTTTTTTTTTCCAGATTTTGGACCAGTATTGATATTTTATAGGGACACTCATGCAAGCTGATATCATCCCACACTTGTTTTTTCAGATTTTGGACCAATATCTGTATTTTATAGGGACGTCAATGCAAACTGATATCATCCCACAATTATTAATTTTTTTCCTGATATTGGACCAATATCGATATGTTATAAGAACACCAATGCAAGCTTATATCATCCCACAATTTTTTTGTTTTTTTTTCCACTGATTTTGGACCAGTATCGATATTTTATAGGGACACTCATGCAAGCTGATATCATCCCACAATTTTTTTATTTATTTTTTGGACCAATATCGATATTTTATAAGGACATCAATGCAAGCTGATATCATCCCACAATTGTTTGGTTTTTTTTTTCTGATTTTGGACCAGTATCGATATTTTATAGGGACACTCATGCAAGCTGATATCATCCCACAATTGTTTTTTTCAGATTTTGGACCAATATCGATATTTTATAGGGACAATAATGCAAGATGATATCATCCCACCATGTTTTCTTCAGATTTTGAACCAATATCGGTTTTTTATAGGGACGCCAATGCAAACTGATATATCGATATTTTACAAAGACACCTTTACAAGCTGATATCATCCCACAATTGTTTTTTTGTTTTTTTTTCCCAGATTTTGGACCAGTATTGATATTTTATAGGGACACTCATGCAAGCTGATATCATCCCACACTTGTTTTTTCAGATTTTGGACCAATATCTGTATTTTATAGGGAGGTCAATGCAAACTGATATCATCCCACAATTATTATTTTTTTTCCTGATTTTGGACCAATATCGATATGTTATAAGAACACCAATGCAAGCTGAAATCATCCCACAATTTTTTTGTTTTTTTTCCCACTGATTTTGGACCAGTATCGATATTTTATAGGGACACTCATGCAAGCTGATATCATCCCACAATTTTTTTATTTATTTTTTGGACCAATATCGATATTTTATAAGGACATCAATGCAAGCTGATATCATCCCACAATTGTTTGGTTTTTTTTTTCTGATTTTGGACCAGTATCAATATTTTATAGGGACACTCATGCAAGCTGATATCATCCCACAATTGTTTTTTTCAGATTTTGGACCAATATCGATATTTTATAGGGACAATAATGCAAGATGATATCATCCCACCATGTTTTCTTCAGATTTTGAACCAATATCGTTTTTTTATAGGGACGCCAATGCAAACTGATATATCGATATTTTACAAAGACACCTTTACAAGCTGATATCATCCCACAATTGTTTTTTTGTTTTTTTTTTCCAGATTTTGGACCAGTATTGATATTTTATAGGGACACTCATGCAAGCTGATATCATCCCACACTTGTTTTTTCAGATTTTGGACCAATATCTGTATTTTATAGGGAGGTCAATGCAAACTGATATCATCCCACAATTATTATTTTTTTCCTGATTTTGGACCAATATCGATATGTTATAAGAACACCAATGCAAGCTGATATCATCCCACAATTTTTTTGTTTTTTTTCCCACTGATTTTGGACCAGTATCGATATTTTATAGGGACACACATGCAAGCTGATATCATCCCACAATTTTTTTATTTATTTTTTGGACCAATATCGATATTTTATAAGGACATCAATGCAAGCTGATATCATCCCACAATTGTTTTTTTTTTTTCTTTCTGATTTTGGACCAGTATCGATATTTTATAGGGACACTCATGCAAGCTGATATCATCCCACAATTGTTTTTTTCAGATTTTGGACCAATATCGATATTTTATAGGGACAATAATGCAAGATGATATCATCCCACAATGTTTTCTTCAGATTTTGAACCAATATCGGTATTTTATAGGGACGCCAATGCTAACTGATATCATCCCACAATTATTTTTGATTTTTTCTGCTGTTGGACCAATATCGATATTTTATAAGGACACCGATGCAAGCTGATATCATCCCACAATTTGTGTATTTATTTTTTGGACCAATATCGTTATTTTACAAGGACACTGATGCAAGCTGATATCATCCCACAATTGTTTGTTTGTTTTTTTTCTTCCAGATTTTGGACCAGTATTGATATTTTATAGGGACACTCATGCAAGCTGATATCATCCCACACTTGTTTTTTCAGATTTTGGACCAATATCTGTATTTTATAGGGACGTCAATGCAAACTGATATCATCCCACAATTATTATTTTTTTTCCTGATTTTGGACCAATATCGATATGTTATAAGAACCCCAATGCAAGCTGATATCATCCCACAATTTTTTTGTTTTTTTTCCCACTGATTTTGGACCAGTATCGATATTTTATAGGGACACTCATGCAAGCTGATATCATCCCACAATTTTTTTATTTATTTTTTGGACCAATATCGATATTTTATAAGGACATCAATGCAAGCTGATATCATCCCACAATTGTTTGTTTTTTTTTCTTCTGATTTTGGACCAGTATCAATATTTTATAGGGACACTCATGCAAGCTGATATCATCCCACAATTGTTTTTTTCAGATTTTGGACCAATATCGATATTTTATAGGGACAATAATGCAAGATGATATCATCCCACCATGTTTTCTTCAGATTTTGAACCAATATCGGTTTTTTATAGGGACGCCAATGCAAACTGATAAATCGATATTTTACAAAGACACCTTTACAAGCTGATATCATCCCACAATTGTTTTTTTGTTTTTTTTTCCAGATTTTGGACCAGTATTGATATTTTATAGGGACACTCATGCAAGCTGATATCATCCCACACTTGTTTTTTCAGATTTTGGACCAATATCTGTATTTTATAGGGAGGTCAATGCAAACTGATATCATCCCACAATTATTATTTTTTTCCTGATTTTGGACCAATATCGATATGTTATAAGAACACCAATGCAAGCTGATATCATCCCACAATTTTTTTGTTTTTTTCCCCACTGATTTTGGACCAGTATCAATATTTTATAGGGACACACATGCAAGCTGATATCATCCCACAATTTTTTTATTTATTTTTTGGACCAATATCGATATTTTATAAGGACATCAATGCAAGCTGATATCATCCCACAATTGTTTTGGTTTTTTTTCTGATTTTGGACCAGTATCGATATTTTATAGGGACACTCATGCAAGCTGATATCATCCCACAATTGTTTTTTTCAGATTTTGGACCAATATCGATATTTTATAGGGACAATAATGCAAGATGATATCATCCCACAATGTTTTCTTCAGATTTTGAACCAATATCGGTATTTTATAGGGACGCCAATGCTAACTGATATCATCCCACAATTATTTTTGATTTTTTCTGCTGTTGGACCAATATCGATATTTTATAAGGACACCGATGCAAGCTGATATCATCCCACAATTTGTGTATTTATTTTTTGGACCAATATCGTTATTTTACAAGGACACTGATGCAAGCTGATATCATCCCACAATTGTTTGTTTGTTTTTTTTTTTTCCAGATTTTGGACCAGTATTGATATTTTATAGGGACACTCATGCAAGCTGATATCATCCCACACTTGTTTTTTCTGATTTTGGACCAATATCTGTATTTTATAGGGACGTCAATACAAACTGATATCATCCCACAATTATTATTTTTTTCCTGATTTTGGACCAATATCGATATTTTATAAGAACACCAATGCAAGCTGATATCATCCCACAATTTTTTTGTTTTTTTTCCCACTGATTTTGGACCAATATCGATATTTTATAGGGACACTCATGCAAGCTGATATCATCCCACAATTTTTTTATTTATTTTTTGGACCAATATCGATATTTTATAAGGACATCAATGCAAGCTGATATCATCCCACAATTGTTTTTTGTTTTTTTCTGATTTTGGACCAGTATCGATATTTTATAGGGACACTCATGCAAGCTGATATCATCCCACAATTGTTTTTTTCAGATTTTGGACCAATATCGATATTTTATAGGGACAATAATGCAAGATGATATCATCCCACAATGTTTTCTTCAGATTTTGAACCAATATCGGTATTTTATAGGGACGCCAATGCTAACTGATATCATCCCACATTTATTTTTGATTTTTTGTGCTGTTGGACCAATATCGATATTTTACAAGGACACCGATGCAAGCTGATATCATCCCACAATTTTTGTATTTATTTTTTGGACCAATATCGTTATTTTATAAGGACATCAATGCAAGCTGATATCATCCCACAATTGTTTGGGGTTTTTTTCTGATTTTGGACCAGTATCGATATTTTATAGGGACACTCATGCAAGCTGATATCATCCCACAATTGTTTTTTTCAGATTTTGGACCAATATCGATATTTTATAGGGACAATAATGCAAGATGATATCATCCCACAATGTTTTCTTCAGATTTTGAACCAATATCGGTATTTTATAGGGACGCCAATGCTAACTGATATCATCCCACAATTATTTTTGATTTTTTTTGCTGTTGGACCAATATCGATATTTTACAAGGACACCGATGCAAGCTGATATCATCCCACAATTTTTGTATTTATTTTTTGGACCAATATCGTTATTTTACAAGGACACTGATGCAAGCTGATATCATCCACCAATTGTTTTTTTCCTGATTTTGGACCAATATTGATATTTTATAAGGCCACCGATGCAAGCTGATATCATCCACCAATTGTTTTTTTCCTGATTTTTTTATGCATTCTATTGTGTAAAATATGGCAAGTACGAGGTGGCTAACAATAAGAGTAATCTATTACGCCTAAAAAGCTCTCTAAAACCACCAACAATACTACTTTTACATCTAGATGGCTATTCCTTCATTTATTTTATCTAATGTTGTTGTGTACGTGTAGTGCTTATTTAGTTTGACCATTTTATTGTTTTTTTTTAGCTGTTTTTTTATGTATAGAATGTTCCGGTTTTCGTTTACTTACCGTGTCAGAATAGTTTTATATAAGTTATCACACAATTTGTTTTACCATGAGTTCAGGTTGCCCTGCGAGAAGACAAAAGCTGTCTTTGATCTTATCTTATCTTATCTGTGTGCGATGGAATGCGACGTGGAGGCGTCGGTTTCTTGGATCTATTGGACAGCCACAGGAAGACCGTGTCATGACCCGAGATCTACAAAGCGGAGAAGGGGGCAAACCTGACACGGCTCCAAGCGCCTTTTTTGTTTGAACTGTTTATGACCGAGTGCGGCAGCTGTTTATGACCCCCTCCCCTTGGAAGCAGCTGCAGCTATGCAATCAGAAAATGACCAAATAAATGTGGAGGCGTGGAGCTCCCTCCTCAGAGCGTGGGGCAACCTTGTACAAGGGTGCAAGAGCACGCGCTCCCCTCATGAGCTAAATTGAATCCTGTCTCTGTTTGATTCCTTGCTTCTTGTCCTGTTTAATAGAGAGTTCGGTGTTTGAACCTGACATATTGTTTTTAATCTGTACAGAACTTTGGGGCTGTAGTTGCTGTTTTGAAATGATGCAGAATAAATAGACAAACATTGACCTGAACATTAACCAAGTGTTAGCGGTATTTTTATTATAAGCGCTAACACGAGGAACTACTTTTAGCGGCGCCGGGATCACAGAGCGCTAACTAGCTTACGCTGGTATATTCAATCAATCAATCAATCAATCAATCAATCAATCAATCAATCAATCAATCAATCAATCAATCAAACTTTATTTATAAAGTGATTTTCATACATGAAAGAAATGCAACGCAAAGTGCTTAACAAAGTTCAAAACAATACCCCGGTGACCCGTAACCCCCGTTATCACATACCCACGTATTGACCCGGCCAGCTGCTGCAAGCTGATATCATCCGACAATAATTTTTTTCAGATTTTGGACCAAAATCGATATATTATAGGGACAACAATGCAAGATGATATCATCCCACAATGTTTTTTTTTTCAGATTTTGGACCAATATCGGTATTTTGTAAGGACACCAATGCAAGATGATATCATCCCACAATCGTTTTTTCAGATTTTGGACCAAAATCGATATCTTATAGGGACAACAATGCAAGATGATATCATCCCACAATGTTTTTTTCTTCAGATTTTGGACCAATATCGATATTTTATAAGGACAGCAATGCAAAATGATATCATCCCACAATTGTTTTTTCAGATTTTGGACCAATATCGGTATTTTATAGGGATGCCAATGTAAACTGATATCATCCCATGATTGTTTTTTTATTTTTATTTCGGACCAATATTGATGTTTTACAAGGACACCGATGCAAGCTGCTATCATCCCACAATTGCTTTTGTTTTTTTTCTGATTTTGGACCAGTATCAATATTTTATAGGGATACTCATGCAAGCTGATATCATCCCACAATTGTTTTTTCAGATTTTGGACCAATATCGATATCTTATAGGGACAACAATGCAAGCTGATAGCTAATATCATCCCACAATGTTTTTTTTTTCTTCCAGATTTTGGACCAATATCGGTATTTCATTGGGACGCCAATGCAAACTGATATCATCCCAAAATTTTTTGTTTCTTTTCTTTCTGATTTTGGACCAATATCGATATTTTACAAGGACACCGATGCAAGCTGATATCATCCCACAATTGTTTTTTTCCTGATTTTGGACCAATATTGATGTTTTACAAGGACACCGATGCAAGCTGATATCATCCCACAATTGTTTTTTGTTTTTTTTCCGGATTTTGGACCAGTATCAATATTTTATAGGGACACTCATGCAAGCTGATATCACCCCACAATTGTTTTTTCAGATTTTGGACCAATATCGATATCTTATAGGGACAACAATGCAAGCTGATAGCTGATATCATCCCACAATGTTTTTTTTTCTTTCAGATTTTGGACCAATATCGGTATTTCATAGGGACGCCAATGCAAACTGATATCATCCCACAATTTTTTTCTTTTTTTTTCTTTCTGATTTTGGACCAATATCAATATTTTATAAGGACACCAATGCAAGCTGATATCATCCCACAATTGTTTTTGTTTTTTTCTGATTTTGGACCAATGTCGATATTTTACAAGGACATTGATGCAAGCTGATATCATCCCACAATTGTTTTTTTTTTCTGATTTTGGACCAATATTGATAATTTACAAGGACACCGATGCAAGCTGATATCATCCCACAATTGTTTTTTTGTTTTTTTCAGATTTTGGACCAGTATCAATATTTTACAAGGACATTGATGCAAGCTGATATCATCCCGCAATTGTTTTTGTTTTTTTCTGATTTTGGACCAATATCAATATTTTACACGGACATTGATGCAAGCTGATATCATCCCACAATTGTTTTTGTTTTTTTCTGATTTTGGACCAATATCAATATTTTACAAGGACATCGATGCAAGCTGATATCATCCCACAATTGTTTTTGTTTTTTTCTGATTTTGGACCAATATCAATATTTTACAAGGACATTGATGCAAGCTGATATCATCCCACAATTGTTTTTGTTTTTTTCTGATTTTGGACCAATATCAATATTTTACAAGGACATTGATGCAAGCTGATATCATCCCACAATTGTTTTTTTTTCTGATTTTGGACCAATATTGATAATTTACAAGGACACCGATGCAAGCTGATATCATCCCACAATTGTTTTTTGTTTTTTTTCCGGATTTTGGACCAGTATCAATATTTTACAAGGACATTGATGCAAGCTGATATCATCCCACAATTGTTTTTGTTTTTTTCTGATTTTGGACCAATGTCGATATTTTACAAGGACATTGATGCAAGCTGATATCATCCCACAATTGTTTTTTTTCTGATTTTGGACCAATATTGATAATTTACAAGGACACCGATGCAAGCTGATATCATCCCACAATTGTTTTTTTTATTTTTTTCGGATTTTGGACTAGTATCGATATTTTACAAGGACATTGATGCAAGCTGATATCATCCCACAATTGTTTTTGTTTTTTTCTGATTTTGGACCAGTATCAATATTTTACAAGGTCATTGATGCAAGCTGATATCATCCCACAATTGTTTTTTGGTTTTTTTTCCGGATTTTGGACCAGTATCGCTATTTTACAAGGACATTGATGCAAGCTGATATCATCCCACAATTGTTTTTTTTTCTGATTTTGGACCAGTATCGATATTTTATAGGGACACTCATGCAAGCTGATATCATCCCACAATTGTTTTTTTCAGAATTTGGACCAATATCGATATCTTATAGGGACAACAATGCATGATGATATCATCTCACAATATTTTTTTTTTTTAGATTTTGGACCAATATCTGTATTTTATAGGGATGCCATTGCAAACTGATATCATCCCACAATTTTTATTTTTTTTTCTGATTTGGAACCAATATCGATATTTTATAAGGACACCAATGCAAGCTGATATCATCCCACAATAGTTTTTTTTCTGATTTTGGACCAATATCGATATTTTATAGGGATGCCAAAGCAAACTGATATCATCCCACAATTCCATCCATCCATTTTCTAACGCTTGTCCCTTTTTGTTTGTCCGAGTTGTCTGAGTTGGTGAAAGTTAATTTAGATGATAAATCCTGCCTCTCATCTGGATCGTAGAAGGAAGTGGACATAAACCGAGAAGTTTATGTGGACTTGTGAGAGCAGACATGGTCCAGTAAGTGATTGTTTTATTGTGTTCGTAGTTTTGTATATCTTGTTCAGCACTTAGCAATACTGCTACTTGCTGTAAAACTTGTTGCTCATCCTCCAGGATCAAAAATATAAGATTCTGGATCATCATTTGCCCAAAGTAGTCTTTGTTGTCTCCCATGAAGTCTGACATGATTAGCAGTGTTGTTGTTGTTGTTGTTGTTGTTGTTGTTGTTGAAGAGGAAAACGAACGTTGTGAAATTAGTACGCAGTTGTATGTTTAAAATGAGCAAAATAGGTAAATATGACATGTTCTTATGAATGTACATTACATGTATATTTACAGTGTGTGTATAAAACCTGGATGGATGGTTTTTCATAAGAAGAATAGATGCAATGTTAGCCACCTCATACTAACTGTATTTTATGACTTAGAATGCATGACAAAAACATATGTGTTCTTGTCTTACATAAGGACTGTGAATAATAGGCACAACTCCAAAAACAGTGCAGTTTCTCTTTAAGATTCTGTATTTAATTGATGATATAAATAAGATATACATGACTTAAAAAGTGTTTCAGCATCAAATATTTACTATTCAAAATAAAGTCTGCTCATCAATGTTGCTGCCAATCATTGACTGACGCATGTCAGGGCCTGCTGATAACAAACACAACAACAATAATAACAATATTAATAAATAATAATACACAGTATTTGTTATTAATAGCAGTTTGTGAGAAGCTGACATGTTTTGTCATTGAGGATAAAAAGTGAGGATCTTTAATGGCTGAAGGATTCATTCTCAACTAGCTGGCTGCATAACAGCAGACTTTTTCACAGCTTTTAATATGTTTTTTTCTTTTTTCTGGGAGTCGGCGTTTTATTTATGAGATGTTTTTGAAGGTTTGTGCACTACAAATGTTGTGTATGAATATTACATAAACATAACTTACACCTTCTGGCCTCCTTCAACTGGAGCAAATAAATGTCACTTTTCTTCTTCTATCTGCTTATTATCTTTATTATTATTATTATTATTATTATTATTATCTTTATTATTATTATTATTATTATTATTGTGGCGAAGTTGGTAGAGTGGCTGTGCCAGCAATCGGAGTGTTGCTGGTTACTGGGGTTCAATTCCCACCTTCTACCTTCCTAGTCACGTCCGTTGTGTCCTTGGGCAAGACACTTCACCCTTTGCCTCTGATGGCTGCTGGTTAGCGCCTTGCATGGCAGCTCCCGCCATCAGTGTGTGAATGTGTGTGTGAATGGGTAAATGTGGAAATAGTGTCAAAGCGCTTTGAGTACCTTGAAGGTAGAAAAGCGCTATACAAGTATAGCCCATTTATCATTTATCATTTATTATTATTATTATTATTATTATTATTATCATTATTATTATTATTATTATCATTATCTTTATGCCTCGGCTTTCACTTCTGTCTCTGGGCACATCCATACATCATCCATCCATCCATCCATCCATCCATCCATCCATCCATCCATCAATCATCCATCCATCCATCAATCCATCCATCCATCCATCCATCAATCATCCATCCATCCATCCATCCATCCATCCATCCATCCATCCATCCATCCATCCGTCCATCCATCCATCCATCCATCCATCCATCATCCATCCATCAATCCATCCATCCATCCGTCCATCCATCCATCCATCCATCCATCCATCCATCCATCATCCATCCATCAATCAATCCATCCATCCATCCATCCATCTATCATCCATCCATCCATCCATCCATACATCCATCCGTCCATCCGTCCGTCCATCCATCCATCCATCAATCATCCATCCATCCATCCATCCATCCATCCATCCATCCATCCATCCATCCATCATCCATCCATCCATCAATCCATCCATCCGTCCATCCGTCCATCCATCCATCAATCCATCCATCATCCATCCATCAATCCATCCATCCATCCATCCATCTATCATCCATCCATACATACATCCATCCATCCATCCGTCCATCCGTCCATCCGTCAATCCGTCAATCCATCCATCGAGCAGTCAATCCATTCATCTGTCCATTCATGCACCCATCCATCCAACCATCATCCATCCATCTGTCAATGCATTCGTCCATCCATGTGTCCATCTTTCAATCCATCCCTCCATCCATCCAACATCTGTCCAGCTGTGCATGCATCCATTCATCCAACCATCCATTCCGTCCATCCATACATCCATCCATACATCCATCCATGTTTTCATCCAGGGACAGCGTGGCGAAGTTGGTAGAGTGGCTGTGCCAGCAATCGGAGTGTTGCTGGTTACTGGGGTTCAATTCCCACCTTCTACCTTCCTAGTCACGGCCGTTGTGTCCTTGGGCAAGACACTTCACCCTTGCTCCTGATGGCTGCTGCTTAGCACCTTGCATGGCAGCTCCCGCCATCAGTGTGTGAATGTGTGTGTGAATGTGTGTGTGAATGTGTGTGTGAATGGGTAAATGTGGAAATAGTGTCAAAGCGCTTTGAGTACCTTGAAGGTAGAAAAGCGCTATACAAGTATAACCCATTTATCATTTATCATTATCCATGATTCACTCATCAATGCATTCCGTCCATCAGTCCATCCATGCATGCACCCATCCATCCAACCATCATCATCTATCTGTCAATGCATCCTTCCATCCATCCATCCATCCGCACATTCATCCAACATCTGTCCAGCTTTGCATGCATCCATACATCCGTCAATGCATTCGATCATCCAACCATCCATTCCGTCCATCCGTCCATCCATTCGTCATCCATCTTTTCATCCATGATCTACTCATCAATGCATCCCGTCTATCCGTCCATCCATCCATCCATCCATCCATCCATCCATCCATCCATCCATCCATCCATCCATCCATCCATCCATCCATCCATCCATCCATCGAGCAGTCAATCCATTCATCCATTCATGCACCCATCCATCCAACCATCATCCATCCATCTGTCAATGCATTCGTCCATCCATTTATCCATCTTTCAATCCGTCCCTCCATCCATCCAACATCTGTCCAGCTGTGCATGCATCCATTCATCCAACCATCCATTCCGTCCATCCATCCATACATCCATCCATGTTTTCATCCATGATCCACTCATCAATGCATTCCGTCCATCAGTCCATCCATGCATGCACCCATCCATCCAACCATCATCATCTATCTGTCAATGCATCCTTCCATCCATCCATCCATCCATCCATCCATCCATCCATCCGCGCATTCATCCAACATCTGTCCAGCTATGCATGCATCCATACATCCGTCAATGCATTCGATCATCCAACCATCCATTCCGTCCATCCATTCGTCATCCATCTTTTCATCCATGATCTACTCATCAATGCATCCCGTCTATCCGTCCAGCTATCCATCCATCCATCCATCCATCCATCCATCCATCCATCCATCCATCGAGCAGTCAATCCATTCATCCATTCATGCACCCATCCATCCAACCATCATCCATCCATCTGTCAATGCATTCGTCCATCCATTTATTCATCTTTCAATCCGTCCCTCCATCCATCCAACATCTGTCGAGCTGTGCATGCATCCATTCATCCAACCATCCATTCCGTCCATCCATCCATCCATCCATACATCTTTTCATCCATGATCCACTCATCAATGCATTCCGTCTATCAGTCCATCCATGCATGCACCCATCCATCCAACCATCATCAGCTATCTGTCAATGCATCCTTCCATCCATCCATCCATCCATCCATCCAACATCTGTCCAGCTATGCATGCATCCATACATCCGTCAATGCATATGGAAATAGCGGATATTTTATATCAGGGGTCAGCAACCTTTTTGAAAGCAAGAGCTACTTCTTGGGTAGTGATTAATGCGAAGGGCTACCAGTTAGATACACACTTCAATAAATTGCCAGAAATAGCCAATTTGCTCAATTTACCTTTAACTCTATGTTATTATTAATAATTAATGATATTTACACTTAATTGAACGGTTTAAAAGAGGAGAAAACACGGAAAAAAAAGACAATTAATTTTGAAACATAGTTTATCTTCAATTTCGACTCTTTAAAATTCAAAATTCAACCGAAAAAAAAAAGAAAAAAACTAGCTAACTCGAATCTTTTTGAAAAAAAAATAAAAAAAAATTATGGAACATCATTAGTAATTTTTCCTGATTAAGATTAATTTTAGAATTTTGATGACATGTTTTAAATAGGTTAAAATCCAATCTGCACTTTGTTAGAATATATAACAAATTGGACCAAGCTATATTTCTAACAAAGACAAATCATTATTTCTTCTAGATTTTCCAGAACAAACATTTTAAAAGAAATTCAAAAGACTTTGAAATAAGATTTAAATTTGATTCCACAGATTTTCTAGATTTGCCAGAATAATTTTTTTGAATTTGAAGAAATATTTCACAAATATTCTTCGTCGAAAAAAAACAGAAGCTAAAATGAAGAATTAAATTACAATGTATTTATTATTCATTACAATAACAAAAATAAATGTACTTGAACATTGATTTAAATTGTCAGGAAAGAAGAGGAAGGAATTTAAAAGGTAAAAAGGTATATGTGTTTAAAAATCCTAAAATCATTTTTAAGTTTGGATTTTTTCTCTAAAATTGTCTTTCTGAAAGTTATAAGAAGCAAAGTAAAAAAAATAATAATGAATTTATTCAAACAAGTGAAGACTAAGTCTTTAAAATATTTTCTTGGATTTTCAAATTCTATTTGAGTTTTGTCTCTCATAGAATTAAAAATGTCGGGCAAAGTGAGACCAGCTTGCTAGTAAATAAATACAATTTAAAAAATAGAGGCAGCTCACTGTTAAGTGCTGCTATTTGAGCTATTTTTAGAACAGGCTAGCGGGCTACTCATCTGGTCCTTACGGGCTACCTGGTGCCCGCGGGCACCACGTTGGTGACCCCTGTTTTATATGAAAAAAGTTATATTTATACATGGGAAAGAGGTGATATTCATATATGTAAAAAGCTGATATTTGTATATGCAAAAAGCTGGTCTTATATATATATAAAAAAAGTGATATTTATATATGGAAAAAGGTGATATTCATATATTGAAAACGGTGATATTTATTTATGGAAAAAGCTGATATTTGAATATGGAAACAGCTGACATTTACATGTGGAAAAAGGTGATATTCATATATGGAAACAGGTAAATTTTATATATAAATAAAGATCATATTTGTGTATGAAAAAAGCTGATATTTGCAAAAAAAATGAAAGTTTGTCAGTGTGAACATGAAATATCTTGTCTTTGCAGTCTATTCAATTGAATATAAGTTGAGAAGGATTTGTTGTATTCTCTTTTTATTGACCATTTACACAACGTGACAACTTCACCGCTTTTGGGTGTATGTAGTTTATTGCTATTAATTTCGCATCCCAAAACGATTGATTTACTCCACATAGCGACCACTAATATCAGAATGTGCTGCAATGATGAACGATGTTGATAAATAGATAGTACTTTATCCATAAATGTCGTCTCAGTTGTTATCGTTTACTCTTTTGAATACAAAACTTGCTAAGATGAATATTTGTTTACTTCTTATCAGTTGTGTGAATGTTGTCTGTCTATCTGTGTTGGCCCTTAATGAGGTGGCGACTTGTCCAGGGTGTACCCCGCCTTCCGCCCGAATGCAGCTGGGATAGGCTCCAGCACCCCCCGCGACCCCGAAAGGGACAAGCGGTAGAAAATGGATGGATGTATGTTATCAGTTGCGTTTTCGCATTATATTTCGGTTCATAATGTAATAACAAAATCATGTCTCTGGCGTACCTAATGAAGTGGCCAGGGAGTGAGCGCACGAAGAAGTTTGGTCTGGCAAAGATGGCCGACGCGCAAACAACCCGCCCTACGGGATTCGGCGGCGAGCTGCTCCTCGGCTTATCGCGAGGAAGAAAAACACAACAAGTCACCCAATTGAAAACCATCCGAAGGTGCTTTGGAAAAAAAAAAAAAAAAAAAAAGATGGCGCTGACGGCGAGACAGCGCCATCAATTACTTTTTTTTGTTATCAGCGCGCAGGCGTGATGCATTAGGACGATCAACATGCAAAACAACACCCGGGCCATACATCTTCCAACGTGAACTGGCCTAATTGTTTGCCGCTCACGCAGAGGAGGCGGAGCCACAGAGGCCGCCGTGTGATCCACGCCTTAATGAACACATTAATAAGACGCTCCCTGCTGATTACTGAACAATTTCTTCATAATTCGGCCAAAATAAGTTGTTGTTTTTATCGCCCGGATCACGTTTAACTCACTGTAAAAACAACTTTGTGCAAGGTTATAGATGCATGTAAGGACAAAAAAACACTACATTTTTGGTTTCAATGTAATGTTTTTTTCTTGGCCATCGGGCAAAGAATCATACTTAAGTGTTCAGAACGGACCCTGAGGGCCTCGCCACAAGTTTGTAGCTATGGTTCCTTAATAGCGCAGGTCGTAACCATGCCATAAAAAAGCAGTCGCTATCAGAGCCTCCTTTGGGTGCTGAAAGAATGCATGAGCACATTAGACGCTAGTTTTAATGTTATTGCCCATCTTAACACGACAACAGCACACACACACACACACACACACACACACACACACACACACACACACACACACACACACACACACACACACACACACACACACACACACACACACACACACACACACACACACACACACACACACACACACACACACACACACACACACACACACACACAACACAACACAACACTTCCTCATTATGCACTTGTAACCGTAGTGAAAAAGGTGATATTCATATATTGAAAAAGGTGATATTTATTTATGGAAAAAGCTGATATTTGAATATGGAAACAGCTGATATTTACATATGGAAAAAGGTGATATTTACATATGAAAAAAGCTGATTTTTGTATATGGAAATAGCGGATATTTTATATGAAAAAAGTTATATTTATATATGGAAAGAGGTGATATTCATATATGGAAAGTGGTGATATTCATATATGTAAAAAGCTGATATTTGCATATGCAAAAAGCTGGTCTTATATATGAAAAAAAGTGATATTTATATATGGAAAAAGGTGATATTTATTTATGGAAAAAGCTGATATTTACATATGGAAAAAGCTGATATTTAAATATGGAAACAGCTGATATTTACATATGGAAAAAGGTGATATTTACATATGAAAAAAGCAGATTTTTGTATATGGAAATAGCGGATATTTTATATGAAAAAAGTTATATTTATATATGGAAAGAGGTGATATTCATATATGGAAAAAGCTGATATTCATATATGTAAAAAGCTGATATTTGTATATGCAAAAAGCTGGTCTTATATATGAAAAAAAAGTGATATTTATATATGGAAAAAGGTGATATTCATATATTGAAAAAGGTGATATTTATTTATGGAAAAAAGCTGATATTTGAATATGGAAACAGCTGATATTTACATATGGAAAAAGGTGATATTTACATATGAAAAAAGCAGATTTTTGAATATGGAAATAGCGGATATTTTATATGAAAAAAGTTATATTTATATATGGAAAGTGATGATATTCATATATGGAAAAAGCTGATATTCATATATGTAAAAAGCTGATATTTGTATATGCAAAAAGCTGGTCTTATATATGAAAAAAAGTGATATTTATATATGGAAAAAGGTGATATTTATTTATGGAAAAAGCTGATATTTACATATGGAAAAAGCTGATATTTAAATATGGAAACAGCTGATATTTACATATGGAAAAAGGTGATATTTATATATGAAAAAAGCAGATTTTTGTATATGGAAATAGCGGATATTTTATATGAAAAAAGTTATATTTATATATGGAAAGAAGTGATATTCATATATGGAAAGAGGTGATATTCATATATGTAAAAAGCTGATATTTGTATATGCAAAAAGCTGGTCTTATATATGAAAAAAAAGTGATATTTATATATGGAAAAAGGTGATATTCATATATTGAAAAAGGTGATATTTATTTATGGAAAAAGCTGATATTTGAATATGGAAAAAGGTGATATTTATATATGAAAAAAGCAGATTTTTTTATATGGAAATAGCGGATATTTTATATGAAAAAAGTTATATTTATATATGGGAAAGAGGTGATATTCATATATGTAAAAAGCTGATATTCATATATGTAAAAAGCTGATATTTGTATATGCAAAAAGCTGGTCTTATATATGAAAAAAAAGTTATATTTATATATGGGAAAAGGTGATATTCATATATTGAAAAAGGTGATATTTATTTATGGGAAAATATGATATTTGAATATGGAAACAGCTGATATTTACATATGGAAAAAGGTGATATTTACATATGAAAAAAGCAGATTTTTGAATATGGAAATAGCGGATATTTTATATGAAAAAAGTTATATTTATATATGGAAAGTGATGATATTCATATATGGAAAAAGCTGATATTCATATATGTAAAAAGCTGATATTTGTATATGCAAAAAGCTGGTCTTATATATGAAAAAAAGTGATATTTATATATGGAAAAAGGTGATATTTATTTATGGAAAAAGCTGATATTTACATATGGAAAAAGCTGATATTTAAATATGGAAACAGCTGATATTTACATATGGAAAAAGGTGATATTTATATATGAAAAAAGCAGATTTTTGTATATGGAAATAGCGGATATTTTATATGAAAAAAGTTATATTTATATATGGAAAGAAGTGATATTCATATATGGAAAGAGGTGATATTCATATATGTAAAAAGCTGATATTTGTATATGCAAAAAGCTGGTCTTATATATGAAAAAAAAGTGATATTTATATATGGAAAAAGGTGATATTCATATATTGAAAAAGGTGATATTTATTTATGGAAAAAGCTGATATTTGAATATGGAAAAAGGTGATATTTATATATGAAAAAAGCAGATTTTTTTATATGGAAATAGCGGATATTTTATATGAAAAAAGTTATATTTATATATGGGAAAGAGGTGATATTCATATATGTAAAAAGCTGATATTCATATATGTAAAAAGCTGATATTTGTATATGCAAAAAGCTGGTCTTATATATGAAAAAAAAGTTATATTTATATATGGGAAAAGGTGATATTCATATATTGAAAAAGGTGATATTTATTTATGGGAAAATATGATATTTGAATATGGAAACAGCTGATATTTACATATGGAAAAAGGTGATATTTATAAATAAAAAAGCAGATTTTTGTTTATGGAAATAGCGGATATTTTATATGAAAAAAGTTATATTTATATATGGGAAAGAGGTGATATTCATATATGTAAAAAGCTGATATTCATATATGTAAAAAGTTGATATTTGCATATGCAAAAAGCTGGTCTTATATATGAAAAAAAGTGATATTTATATATGGAAAAAGGTGATATTTATTTATGGAAAATGCTGATATTTACATATGGAAAAAGCTGATATTTAAATATGGAAACAGCTGATATTTACATATGGAAAAAGGTGATATTTATAAATAAAAAAGCAGATTTTTGTTTATGGAAATAGCGGATATTTTATATGAAAAAAGTTATATTTATATATGGGAAAAGGTGATATTCATATATTGAAAAAGGTGATATTTATTTATGGAAAAAGCTGATATTTGAATATGGAAATAGCTGATATTTACATATGGAAAAAGTTGATATTTATATATGAAAAAAGCTGATTTTTGTATATGGAAATAGCGGATATTTTGTATGAAAAAAGTTATATTTATATATGGAAAGAGGTGATATTCATATATTGAAAAAGGTGATATTTATTTATGGAAAAAGGTGATATTTACATATGGAAAAAGCTAAAATTTGAATATGGAAACAGCTGATATTTACATATGGAAACAGCTGATATTTCCATATGGAAAAAGGTGATATTTATATATGAAAAAAGCAGATTTTTGTTTATGGAAATAGCGGATATTTTATATGAAAAAAGTTATATTTATATATGGGAAAGAGGTGATATTCATATATGTAAAAAGCTGATATTCATATATGTAAAAAGCTGATATTTGTATATGCAAAAAGCTGGTCTTATATATGAAAAAAAAGTGATATTTATATATGGAAAAAGGTGATATTTGAATATGGAAACAGCTGATATTTACATATGGAAAAAGGTGATATTTACATATGAAAAAAGCTGATTTTTGTATATGGAAATAGCGGATATTTTATATGAAAAAAGTTATATTTATATATGGGAAAAAGGTGATATTCATATATGTAAAAAGCTGATATTCATATATGTAAAAAGCTGATATTTGTATATGCAAAAAGCTGGTCTTATATATGAAAAAAAGTGATATTTATATATGGAAAAAGGTGATATTCATATATTGAAAAAGGTGACATTTATTTATGGAAAAAGCTGATATTTGAATATGGAAACAGCTGATATTTACATATGGAAAAAGGTGATATTTACATATGAAAAAAGCAGATTTTTGTATATGGAAATAGCGAATATTTTATATGAAAAAAGTTATATTCATATATGGAAAGAGGTGATATTCATATATGGAAAAAGCTGATATTCATATATGTAAAAAGCTGATATTTGTATATGCAAAAAGCTGGTCTTATATATGAAAAAAAGTGATATTTATATATGGAAAAAGGTGATATTCATATATTGAAAAAGGTGATATTTATTTATGGAAAAAGCTGATATTTAATATGGAAACAGCTGATATTTACATATGGAAAAAGGTGATATTTATATATGAAAAAAGCAGATTTTTGTATATGGAAATAGCGGATATTTTATATGAAAAAAGTTATATTTATATATGGAAAGAGGTGATATTCATATATGGAAAAAGCTGATATTCATATATGTAAAAAGCTGATATTTGTATATGCAAAAAGCTGGTCTTATATATGAAAAAAAAGTGATATTTATATATGGAAAAAAGTGATATTCATATATTGAAAAAGGTGATATTTATTTATGGAAAAAGCTGATATTTGAATATGGAAACAGCTGATATTTACATATGGAAAAAGGTGATATTTACATATGAAAAAAGCAGATTTTTGAATATGGAAATAGCGGATATTTTATATGAAAAAAGTTATATTTATATATGGAAAGTGATGATATTCATATATGGAAAAAGCTGATATTCATATATGTAAAAAGCTGATATTTGTATATGCAAAAAGCTGGTCTTATATATGAAAAAAAGTGATATTTATATATGGAAAAAGGTGATATTTATTTATGGAAAAAGCTGATATTTACATATGGAAAAAGCTGATATTTAAATATGGAAACAGCTGATATTTACATATGGAAAAAGGTGATATTTATATATGAAAAAAGCAGATTTTTGTATATGGAAATAGCGGATATTTTATATGAAAAAAGTTATATTTATATATGGAAAGAAGTGATATTCATATATGGAAAGAGGTGATATTCATATATGTAAAAAGCTGATATTTGTATATGCAAAAAGCTGGTCTTATATATGAAAAAAAAGTGATATTTATATATGGAAAAAGGTGATATTCATATATTGAAAAAGGTGATATTTATTTATGGAAAAAGCTGATATTTGAATATGGAAAAAGGTGATATTTATATATGAAAAAAGCAGATTTTTTTATATGGAAATAGCGGATATTTTATATGAAAAAAGTTATATTTATATATGGGAAAGAGGTGATATTCATATATGTAAAAAGCTGATATTCATATATGTAAAAAGCTGATATTTGTATATGCAAAAAGCTGGTCTTATATATGAAAAAAAAAGTGATATTTATATATGGAAAAAGGTGATATTCATATATTGAAAAAGGTGATATTTATTTATGGAAAAAGATGATATTTGAATATGGAAACAGCTGATATTTACATATGGAAAAATGTGATATTTACATATGAAAAAAGCTGATTTTTGTATATGGAAATAGCGGATATTTTATATGAAAAAAGTTATATTTACATATGGAAAGAGGTGATATTCATATATGTAAAAAGCTGATATTTGCATATGCAATAAGCTGGTCTTATATATGAAAAAAAGTGATATTTATATATGGAAAAAGGTGATATTCATATATTGAAAAAGGTGATATTTATTTATGGAAAAAGCTGATATTTACATATGGAAAAAGCTGATATTTAAATATGGAAACAGCTGATATTTACATATGGGAAAAGGTGATATTTATATATGAAAAAAGCAGATTTTTGTATATGGAAATAGCGGATATTTTATATGAAAAAAGTTATATTTATATATGGGAAAGAGGTGATATTCATATATGTAAAAAGCTGATATTCATATATGTAAAAAGCTGATATTTGTATATGCAAAAAGCTGGTCTTATATATGAAAAAAAAGTGATATTTATATATGGAAAAAGGTGATATTTATTTATAGAAAAAGCTGATATTTACATATGGAAAAAGCTGATATTTAAATATGGAAACAGCTGATATTTACATATGGAAAAAGGTGATATTTACATATGAAAAAAGCAGATTTTTGTATATGGAAATAGCGGATATTTTATATGAAAAAAGTTATATTTATATATGGAAAGAGGTGATATTCATATATGTAAAAAGCTGATATTCATATATGTAAAAAGCTGATATTTGTATATGCAAAAAGCTGGTCTTATATATGAAAAAAAAAGGTGATATTCATATATTGAAAAAGGTGATATTTATTTATGGAAAAAGCTGATATTTGAATATAGAAACAGCTGATATTTACATATGGAAAAAGGTGATATTCATATATGGAAACAGGTAATATTTATATATAAATAAAGATCATATTTGTGTACACTACCTGTCCTGACTCTGCACTGACCCTGTGTTGCTTCTCTCTCAAAATGGTGCAATCTGCTAACTCACAAAAGTCATTACATTTGATTTGCTAACGAAATTAATAGCGAGCAGATAAATACTCAGGTATGTATTTTTTTAAACAAATAGCTCTGCAGAAATATTGAAACGTACAACTGTAGTGTAGTTTTTTTCTCAAATAGTGGGACGGGCCCCCCCTGTGGGGTGCATAGTGCGATTTCCAGGGGTGGCGTGTTTGACCCCGGGGAACATGCTTTATCAGTATCACGCAGTTTTATACTACAAACCCCCCTTTGAAAAGCTTGCACTACAAAACGTGCTCATTGTAGCAAAGTATTTGGCCACCTGCCTTGACTCACATGTTTAAATTTTCCTGAGGAAACTCTCCTGAAGGAATCAATAAAGTACTATCTATCTATCTATCTATCTATCTATCTATCTATCTATCTATCTATCTATCTATCTATCTATCTATCTATCTATCTATCTATCTATCTATCTATCTATCTATCTATCTATCTATCTATCTATCTATCTATCTATCTATCTATTTATCTATCTATCTATCTATCTATCTATCTATCTATCTATCTATCTATCTATCTATCTATCTATCTATCTATCTATCTATCTATCTATCTATCTATCTATCTATCTATCTATCTATCTATCTATCTATCTATCTATCTATCTATCTATCTATCTATCTATCTATCTATCTATCTATCTATCTATTGTGGAGGATGCATATATGTTTAAGAGTTCTTTCTTTTTACATATCCATGTTTAGAGTAGCTAGTACTTTTCCTTTGTATATTCTACCAGTCTCTCTTTGTCTTCAGATTGTCTGTTTAGTGTCTTAAACCATCAGGAATGTGAAACCAAACCCCCAAATCTTCCTTATCAGTGTTGCGAGGGGGGATATGGGGGCTTTCTTTGTGTGCAAGAAGTTGGCTAGTCCGTTTGAATGTGAGATCAACTAGATTAGCCGATATGAATATTATTGGTTAAACCAGGCCTGGGCAATTATTTTGACTCAGGGGCCACATTTAGAGAAAAAAGTGTGTCTGGGGGCCGGTATATCTATTTTTAGGGACACTAATACAAAACCTCACAATAATGTCTGATTGAATGCTAAATACGTTATGACAGACCGCCTTAAAAAACGTAATGGAATTTAAAAATTTTCTATGAACGATAAAACACTGAAAATTGACAAAATATGAACGTCACACCCCCATTCGATCGACATATTTTACAGATATTTTACATCTTCTTTAGATGATGATCTCCTCTAGATGATGATCTCCTCTAGATGACGATCTCCTCTAGAGGATGATCTCCTCTAGATGATGATCTCCTCTAGAGGATGATCTCCTCTAGATGATGATCTCCTAGATGATGATCTACTAGATGATGATCTCCTCTAGATGATGATCTAGTAGATGATGATCTCCTAGATGATGATCTCCTCTAGATGATGATCTCCTCTAGATGATGATCTCCTAGATGATGATCTCCTCTAGATGATCTCCTCTAGATGATGATCTCCTCTAGATGACAATCTCCTCTAGATGATGATCTCCTCTAGATGATGATCTCCTCTAGATGATGATCTCCCCTAGATGACAATCTCCTCTAGATGATGATCTCCTCTAGATGATGATCTCCTCTAGATGATGATCTCCTCTAGATGATGATCTCCTAGATGATGATCTCCTCTAGAAGATGATCTCCTCTAGATGATGATCTCCTCTAGATGATGATCTCCTAGATGATGATCTCCTCTAGAAGATGATCTCCTCTAGATGATGATCTCCCCTAGATGACAATCTCCTCTAGAGGATGATCTCCTAGATGAAGATCTCCTCTAGATGATGATCTCCTAGATGATGATCTCCTAGATGATGATCTCCTCTAGATGATGATCTCCTAGATGATGATCTCCGTGCTCGGCTGCAAACATCACTGAACTTTCCCCCCCCTATCAACTCACTCCCAGGATAAGCCGTGTTGTTTTTATTTAACTTTTCCATTAAAGTCTGCGGCAGATAAAAAAAGGCAACACGGCGACAACGAGGCGACGCACAAGAAAAGGACGGACGTGAGCGGCCTGACCAAACGTCTCGCCAGGAGCGTCGGCCAGCCCTCCGAGTTTGTCCGTGAGCGTCTGCCGCTTGCAAGATTATTAATGGGCTGTCATCAGACCTCAGAGGAACACCTAATCCTCCGCTTCCGGACTACAAATCATTCCATTAATTCCTCCCGTGTCCATGTCGCTAACCTCCCTCCACCGCTCTTCGTCGAGGTGAAGGTTTGTCCTGATTAGGCCACTCTCTTTTATCGCTGGCTCCGCAGTGAGGCCAAATGAGACCTCGGAACACTTTGTTGTTCTTGCCAATATCTGCTTCCTTTCTGCTGGAACGTGGATGAGGTGTGCAAGGTACAGACCGAGGGTGTCTAACTCCTTTCTTTGGAGGACAATCTATTCCCAAGTGGGCCGTAATGTAATCATGGCATGATAACTTCAAAATAAAGACAACTGTTATGCTAGATCCAATCGACGTCCATTGCACCGGCGCCTAGAACAATCCGGATGGTTCTTTTCCTCTTTAGTCCAGAAGACACGACGTCCACAGTTTCCAAAAATAATGTGAAATGTGGACTCGTCAGACCTCAGAACACTTTTCCACTTTGAATCAGTCCATCTTAGATGAGCTCGGGCCCAGCGAAGCCGGCGGCGTTTCTGGGTGTTGTTGATAAATGGCTTTGGCTTTGCATAGCAGAGTTTTAACTTGCACTTACAGATGTAGCGACCAACTGTAGTTACTGACAGTGGTTTTCTGAAGTGTTCCTGAGCCCATGTGGTGATATCCTTTACGCAGTATAGCTCGGTTGGTAGAGTGGCTGTGCCAGCAACTTGAGGGTTGCAGGTTCGATCCCCGCTTCCGCCATCCTAGTCACTGCTGTTGTGTCCTTGGGCAAGACACTTTACCCACCTGCTCCCAGTGCCACCCACTCTGGTTTAAATGTAACTTAGATATTGGGTTTCACTATGTAAAGCGCTTTGAGTCACTAGAGAAAAAGCGCTATATAAATATAATTCACTTCACTTCACTTCACACTGATGCCGCTTTTTGATGCAGTACGGCCTGAGGGATGGAAGGTGTGTAATATCATGGCTTACGTGCAGTGATTTCTCCACATTCTCTGAACCTTTTGATGATATTACGGAGCGTAGATGGCGAAATCCCTCAATTCCTTGTTGAGAAATGTTGTTCTTCAACAATTTGCTCAGGCATTTGTTAACAAGTGGTGACCTTCGCCCCGTCCTTGTTTGTGAACGACTGAGCATTTCACGGAAGCTGCTTTTACACCCAATCATGGCACCCACCTGTTCCCAATTAGCCTGTTCACCTGTGGGATGTTCCAAATAAGTCTTTGATGAGCATTCCCTCAACTTTCTGACTCTTTTTTGCCACTTGTGCCAGCTTTTTTGAAACATGTTGCAGGCATCCAATTCCAAATGAGCTAATATTTGCAAAAAATAACAACGTTTTCCAGTTTAAAAAAGGTGATATTTATATATGAAAAAAGCAGATTTTTGTTAATGGAAATAGCGGATATTTTATATGAAAATAGTTATATTTATATATGGGAAAGAGGTGATATTCATATATGTAAAAAGCTGATATTCATATATGTAAAAAGCTGATATTTGTATATGCAAAAAGCTGGTCTTATATATGAAAAAAAGTGATATTTATATATGGGAAAAAGGTGATATTCATATATTGAAAAAGGTGACATTTATTTATGGAAAAAGCTGATATTTGAATATGGAAAAAGCTGATATTTATATATGGAAAAAGCTGATATTTACATATGGAAAAAGGTGATATTCATATATGTAAAAAACTGATATTTGTATATGCAAAAAGCTGGTCTTAAATATGAAAAAAAGTGATATTTATATATGGAAAAAGGTGATATTCATATATTGAAAAAGGTGACATTTATTTATGGAAAAAGCTGATATTTGAATATGGAAAAAGGTGATATTTACATATGGAAAAAGCTGATATTTACATATGGAAAAAGGTGATATTCATATATGTAACAAGCTGATATTTGTATATGCAAAAAGATGGTCTTATATATGAAAAAAAAAAAAGTGATATTTATATATGGGAAAAGGTGATATTCATATATTGAAAAAGGTGACATTTATTTATGGAAAAAGCTGATATTTGAATATGGAAACAGCTGATATTTACATATGGAAAAAGCTGATATTTACATATGGAAAGAGCTGATATTTACATATGGAAAAAGGTGATATTCATATATGTAAAAAACTGATATTTGTATATGCAAAAAGCTGGTCTTATATATGAAAAAAAGTGATACTTAAAAATGGAAAAAGGTGATATTCATATATTGAAAAAGGTGACATTTATTTATGGAAAAAGCTGATATTTGAATATGGAAAAAGGTGATATTCATATATGTAAAAAACTAATATTTGTATATGCAAAAAGCTGGTCTAATATATGAAAAAAAGTGATATTTATATATGGAAAAAGGTGATATTCATATATTGAAAAAGGTGACATTTATTTATGGAAAAAAGCTGATATTTGAATATGGAAACAGCTGATATTTACATATGGAAAAAGCTGATATTTACATATGGAAAAAGGTGATATTCATATATGGAAACAGGTAAGATTTATATAGAAATAAAGATCATATTTGTGTATGAAAAAAGCTGATATTTGCAAAAAAAATGGAAGTTTCTCAGTGTGAACATGAAATATCTTGTCTTTGCAGTCTATTCAATTGAATATAAGTTGAAAAGGATTTGTTGTATTCTCTTTTTATTTACCATTTACACAACGTGACAACTTCACTGCTTTTGGGCTTTGTGATATTATACCAAATAACAACACAGATCGCGTTGAATCAAGAATCGATTCTGAATCAAATCGTCACACTTATCATTACACCATGTACCAAATGCAATAGCTTCAAGGGCGGTAAGCACAACCAAAATGATTCCGTACGTTAGGCGCACCGGGTTATAAGGCGCATTGTCGAGTTTTGAGGACGTGAAAGGATTTTAAGTGCGCCTTATAGTCTGAAAAATACGGTAAGTAGTATTACCATAACTTCCATAATGGTATATCATTTTTTTTTTTTACTTTAGTGCAGGGGTCACCAACGCGGTGCCCGCGGGCACCAGGTAGCCCGTAAGGACCAGATGAGTAGCCCGCTGGCCTGTTCTAAAAATAGCTCAAATAGCAGCACTTACCAGTGAGCTGCCTCTATTTTTTAAATGTTATTTATTTACTAGCAAGCTGGTCTCACTTTGCCCGACATTTTTAATTCTAAGAGAGACAAAACTCAAATAGAATTTGAAAATCCAAGAAAATATTTGAAAGACTTGGTCTTCACTTGTTTAAATAAATTAATTAATTGTTTTTACTTTGCTTCTTATAACTTTCAGAAAGACAATTTTAGAGAAAAAATCCAAACTTGAAAATGATTTTAGGATTTTTAAACACATATACCTTTTTACCTTTTAAATTCCTTCTTCTTCTTTCCTGACAATTTAAATCAATGTTCAAGTACATTTTTTTTTTATTATTGTAAAGAATAATAAATACATTTTAATTTAATTCTTCATTTTAGCTTCTGTTTTTTCAGCGAAGAATATTTGTGAAATATTTCTTTAAACTTATTATGATTAAAATTCAAAAAAAATATTCTGGCAAATCTAGAAAATCTGTAGAATCAAATTTAAATCTTATTTCAAAGTCTTTTGAATTTTTTTTAAAATTTTTGTTCTGGAAAATCTAGAAGAAATAATGATTTGTCTTTGTTAGAAATATAGCTTGGTCCAATTTGTTATATATTCTAACAAAGTGCAGATTGGATTTTAACCTATTTAAAACATGTCATCAAAATACTAAAATTAATCTTAATCAGGAAAAATTACTAATGATGTTCCGTAAATAATTTTTTAAATTTTTTCAAAAAATTTCGAGTTAGCTAGTTTTTCTCTTCTTTTTTTCGGTTGAATTTGGAATTTTAAAGAGTCGAAATTGAAGATAAACTATGTTTCAAAATTGAATTGTCATTTTTTTTCCGTGTTTTCTCCTCTTTTAAACCGTTCAATTAAGTGTAAATATCATTAATTATTAATAACAACATAGAGTTAAAGGTAAATTGAGCAAATTGGCTATTTCTGGCAATTTATTTAAGTGTGTATCAAACTGGTAGCCCTTCGCATTAATCACTACCCAAAAAGTAGCTCTTGGTTTCAAAAAGGTTGGTGACCCCTGGTCTAGGTTGTTCTCCTGAAATTTCAGTAAAATTTGGTGATATTCCTATTCTGTCCTGGTGATCCTTCTTACTCAGCATCCTTCTTACCAAGTAGCTCTTGGTTTCAAAAAGGTTGGTGACCCCTGCTTTAGTGCAACTTATTAACGTGAGTATAAGACAACCTCGCCTATAAGATGACTCATCTTTGTCAGACCAATTAAGAAGACAAATAAAGCCTTGTTATTCTAATCTATTATTTGAATCATTAGAAATATGGCAGTGTCTTCTATTTTAATGAAGAATGATCATTTCAGTGTCACCCAATAAGGTTCCTAACGAGGTAAAAGGGCCACAAAGTGAAGTGTGCAAATGAAAAATGATCCCCGGATGAAACATTCATCAGAAGCAAAACATGATTTATTTTGGGCCTTTTAGCCCCCGAGGCTCGAAAAGGCACAATTAGCATAAATAACAACGAAGCATATTGTCTGTCTGTCTGTCAGCGATGGTGCAGGCAGCCAGAAGGAGAAGTCGTGTTGTTGTGCGCCACAAAGCAGAGGTGATGTGTGTGTTGTTAGTGTGATTTGTGCGTCCACGTTCCGGACTGCACTTTGTGATAAATAATAGATGCAGGCGTACTTTTTAGCCCGCAGTGCAAGTTCATGCGGTGAATCACTGCTTTCACACGTCACTCATGCACACGCACACACACCACTATGTGTGCGTGTGTGTGTGTGTGTGTGTGTGTGTGTGTGTGTGCACATACGTCATGGTGTAACATAAGACAGCCTGTGGCTTCATAACGCAACACTGCCAGGAATAATGTGCAGGTAAAGTACAGTGTGTGTGTGTGTGTGTGTGTGTGTGTGTGTGTGTGTGTGTGTGTAAGGCAGCGACCCACATTGTGGGGTGTTATATATTATCTAGAGAGATATAAATCTTTCCATACGGTCATAGATGCTCTTATTGCATATGATATTTGGAAACATGTTCTGCCTGGTTATGGCGCTGCGTTGCTATGGATCATCACTCACTCACGGCAGAGAACACGCTAGAAGGTTGCCCGTATCTTGTGAAATTCTCGTAAAAAAGGTACAGTATGTGAGGGATTGTCTGCTAATCAGAAGCCATATTTTTTTTTTTTATTAGCATTGGCTGGCGGCCATGCCATTAGGTACACCTGCTCACCGGCTCTTAAGGTTTAATATTATATAATGTATTAATATTGATGTTATTTGAAGCAGCATTTATTTTTGACTACAGTGGAGTATTTACATTTTGGAACAGCCTGGTTAAAAAAAAAAAAAAAAATACAATAAAAATAAATAAAATAAAATAAAAAAATATATATACATATATTCATTAGATCAAGTAAAAACACGGAGGCTATTTATGAAATAGTCTCCGTGTTTTTTCCTGAACTCAAGAATATTCCGCTCGACCCCGGTATTAAAATCTTATGGTACATTAAACTTATGTTTATTATTGCAATCAAACAACAATTTAGTCCTTAAATAAAATGTTGAACATACTAGACAACTTGTCTTTTAGTAGTAAGTAAACAAACAAAGACTCCTAATTAGTCTGCTGACGTATGCGGTAACATATTGTGTCATTTATACACCTATTATTTTGTACACATTATGAGGGACAAACTGTAAAAATGGATTATTAATCCACTTGTTTATTTACTGTTAATATCTGCTTATTTTCTGTTTTAACATGTTCTATCTACACTTATGTTAAAAAAAAAAAAAAAAAAAAAAAAAAAAAATATATATATATATATATATATATATATATATATATATATATATATATATATATATATATATATATATATATATATATATATATATATATATGTACAGTATATATATGTCCAGGGTGTACCCTGCCTTCCGCCCGATGCCCGATTGTAGCTGAGATAGGCTCCAGCACCCCCCACGACCCCGAACGGGACAAGCGGTAGAAAATGGATTGATGGATATATATATATATATATATATATATATATATATATATATATATATATATATATATATATATATATATATATATATATATATATATATATATATATGTATGTACATATGTATATATATATACATACATTATATATACATACATACATACATACATATATTAAATATACATATATATACATCCAAATGTATTTATATATACATATACATACAAACATATGTATGTATGTATGTATGTATGTATATATATATATATATATATATATATATATATATATATATATATATATATATATATATATATATATATATATATATATATATATATATATATATATACATACATACATACATACATACATACATACATACATACATACATACATACATATATATATATATATATATATATATATATATATATATATATATATATATATATATATGTTTGTATATATGATGTTAATTCATTTACTTTTAGATATATTTATAAAATTAAATTTAAAAAACTATAAATATAATATTTACTTATTATAATCATTCAAAGTTCCATCAATAAATCAAAGTTTATTTATATAGCCATTAATCACAAGTGTCTCAAAGGGCTGCACAAGCCACAACGACATCCTCGGCTCAGATCGTTAACATATATATATATATATATATATATATATATATATATATATATATATATATATAATCTACATTAATACAATTATTATTCTATTCATAATCTGATCCCATTAATCAATCCAATTGAAATTATTCGAGGATTCAAAAAAGCAGCTTTGTTTGTCATAGCGTACACATTTGCACATGTACGGTACGACATTTGGACTCAGGTCCCGGCAAGTAATAAGAAAAACAGTAATAAATAATAAATAGGCGAAAAAGAAAGACAGTAATAAATAGGCAATAACGTAAGGCACTTAACAAGAGGAAGGACAGAGATTAGCCGGCTAAGAGTGCTGTGTGGAATGATCTAGATAAATAAATACACCACAATTTGTGCAGTCAGTATGGGGGGAAGAGGGGGGGGGGGATCTAAATAAACTTATTTAGATCCTAAAATTAATACATATCTATAAATAAATATTGATGATTCAAATATAAAACAATTTGGGACAATAATGGAAAATGTAAAAATATATATATATATTTTAAAATATTTAACATTTCAACTTGTATGTGTAATATTATTAAAATAAATATTGTAAATATTTGTTCAACACTGTATGTAATTCTATTTACCCTTTTACATTGTCTAGTACAGGGATCCTGTCTATTTTTATTTATTTTTTGTCTTCTCCCCACAATTTGTCCTTCTTGTCTTCTTTTTTTATTTCCTCTTTCTATCCCATCCTGCCCCAGTCCAGCTGCGCCAAACACAAAATATTATCCAAACATTTAATAAAGTCAAATACAAAGCCCAAAAGCAGTGAACTTGTGTAAATGCTAAATAAAAAGAGAATACAACAAATCCTTTTCAACTTATATTCAATTGAATAGACTGCAAAGACAAAATATTTCCTGTTCACACTGAGAAACTTTGGTATTTTTTTACAAATATTAGCTCATTTGGAATGTTTCAAAAAAAAAGCTGGCACAAGTGGCAAAAAAGAGTGAGAAAGTTAAAGGGAATGCTCATCAAAGACTTATTTGGAACATCCCACAGGTGAACAGGCCAATTGGGAACAGGTGGGTGCCATGATTGGGTATAAAAGCAGCTTCCGTGAAATGCTCAGTCGTTCACAAACAAGGACGGGGCGAGGGTCACCACTTGTTAACAAATGCCTGAGCAAATTGTTGAAGAACAACATTTCTCAACGAGGAATTTAGGGATTTCACCATCTACACTCCGTAATATCATCAAAAGGTTGAGAGTATGTGGAGAAATCACTGCACGTAAGCCATGATATTACACACCTTGGATCCCTCAGGCATCAAAAAGCCACATCGGTGTGTAAAGGATATCACCACATGGGCTCGGGAACACTTCAGAAACCCACTGTCAGTAACTACAGTTGGTCGCTACATCTGTAAGTGCAAGTTAAAACTCTCCTATGCAAAGCCACAGCCATTTATCAACAACACCCAGAAGCGCCGCCGGTTTCTCAGTTTGAACATGAAATATCTTGTCTTTGCAGCGTATTTAATTGAATATAAGTTGAAAAGGATTTGCACATCATTGCATTCTGTTTTTATTTACAGTTTACACAACGTGACAACTTCACTGGTTTCGGGTTTTGTACAAACAAGACAACAAGAACAAAAAAAAATCGGATTTAGGACGTCACATGGGCCAGATTGTGGATGCTGACGGCGGGATTTGACCCGCGGGCCGTAGTTTGGGGTGCAATATTTGTATTTGAATGTGTACATTTTATTGCTATACTGCGTACTTGAAGAGAACACTGCATGTTAGAATAGTTTTATGTAAGTTATCACAAAAACTTTGTGTTTGAATGAGTTCGCAGCGAGAAGCAAAAACATGCCTTTGAACCTACCAAGAAGAAGGCTTGTAAAACTCCACTGTGTAGGGGGGAAGCAACATGAAGGTGTTCGGTTTTCTTTCTTGTATTGTAATCAACAGAAAGATATTGTTCTAACCCAAGGACTACAAAGCGGAGAGAAGGCAGGATCTGCCCAAGTTCCACACACCGCTCTCTCAAACTCCTTTACGAACCTCTTTTTTGAAGTCTTTTACGAACCTTTCTTTGAACTGTTTTACGACCTTTTCTGTGAAGTGTTTACGACCTTTTCTTTTGAACTGTTCTGTAACCAAAGGCAACGCTGTTTACGACCCACGTCCCTTTGGAAACAGCTGTTGCCACGTGGTCAGGGGAAGCCCAAGTAAAGGAGGACGCGTACAATCTTTGGCCAGAGCGTGCTGAGAGACTGTGCAAGGGTACAGTGTCCGAGCGTCTCTCCTCAAATTGAGCCAAATTTCATTCTGTCTCTGTTTGATTCTTTGCCTCTTGTCCTGTTTAATACATGTCATCAGTGTTTGAACCTGACATCGCACATGAATTATGATTAATTATATCAAAAATAATCAATGTGGACTGTAAGTTTATTTATAAATGACCAATAAAAACCACAATTTGTCAAAAAGACGGCGACAAGGCAACGTTTGCCTTATTTAAGTGTGAAACCCACAGCAATGTCATGACGTCCGAATAAACGCCACGAATACAAAGTTTGTGTGTTGTGTGTTTGTGTTTGTGTGTTTGCGTGAGCACCTTCAATGGCAAACGGCTTGCCCACCGTGAGCAGCTTGCAGTCTGCATCGATGGACACCTCGAAATCCAGCAGGGCCTTGTCCATGATGAAGGCGTCTAACATCGGGGGATCTGTCCTTCACCACGCACGCACACACACACACACACACACACACACACACACACACACACACACACACACACACACACACACACACACACACACACACACATACTGGTTATCATTTGGAATGGGGAGCAAGTTTTTGATCATGACTTGTGGGGACCAGCCTTTCTACAGGTTGTGCAGGCATAAAAAAATTAGGTAAAATGTCTACTGCCCAGTTAGCTCATACCTTTTAAAAAATTTTTTTTTTTTTTTTTTTTCCCTTTTTTTTTTTTTTTTTTTTTCTTTTCTTTTTTTTCCTCTCCCATACACGTCTTTAAATCTCTGGATTGATGAAGTCATTTGCTGATCATTCTTGGGGAAAAAGAGTTCATATGGTTCATGGGGACCAAATTTAAATAATTTTGCATAATTCACACAAATTTGTACGTGACTACTGAGGACCAATTAAAAAAAAAAAAAAAAGTTCAAATGAACTTATGATGTTCAGAATACATCACTACAGCTGTCCTCTTATAGGAAGTTTCACCACTTCAATGTTGAAGCAAATCCTGCATCTTCTGTGACATTACTGACAACTGCTATTTAGCAGTCATGAAGTTGTCTGCCACTCCAACTAGCATATGTAGAAGGATGGAACATTCTGAATGAGAATCATACTTTAGGGCAGGGGTCACCAACGCGGTGCCCGCGGGCACCAGGTAGCCCGTAAGGACCAGATGAGTAGCCCGCTAGCCTGTTCTAAAAATAGCTCAAATAGCAGCACTTAACAGTGAGCTGCCTCTATTTTTTAAATTGTATTTATTTACTAGCAAGCTGGTCTCACTTTGCCCGACATTTTTAATTCTATGAGAGACAAAACTCAAATAGAATTTGAAAATCCAAGAAAATATTTTAAAGACTTAGTCTTCACTTGTTTGAATAAATTCATTATTATTTTTTTTATTTTGCTTCTTATAACTTTCAGGAAGACAATTGTAGAGAAAAAAATACAACCTTAAAAATGATTTTAGGATTTTTAAACACATATACCTTTTTACCTTTTAAATTCCTTCCTCTTCTTTCCTGACAATTTAAATCAATGTTGGAGTACATTTATTTTTTATTGTAAAGAATAATAAATACATTTTAATTTAATTCTTAATTTTAGCTTCTGTTTTTTCGACGAAGAATATTTGTGAAATATTTCTTCAAACTTATTATGATTAAAATAAAAAAAAAAATATATATATATATATATATTCTGGCAAATCTAGAAAATCTGCAGAATCAAATTTGAATCTTATTTCAAAGTCTTTTGAATTTCTTTGAAAAATGTTTGTTCTGGAAAATCTAGAAGAAATAATGATTTGTCTTTGTTAGAAATATAGCTTGGTCCAATTTGTTATATATTCTAACAAAGTGCAGATTGGATTTTAACCTATTTAAAACATGTCATCAAAATTCTAAAATTAATCTTTATCAGGAAAAATTACTAATGATGTTCCATAAAAATTTTTTTTTAATTTTTTCAAAACGATTCGAATTAGATCGTTTTTATTTTATTTTTTTCGGTTGAATTTTGAATTTTAAAGAGTCGAAATTGAAGATAAACTATGTTTCAAAATGTAATTGTCATTTTTTGTGTTTTCTCCTCTTTTAAACCGTTCAATTAAGTGTAAATATCATTAATTATTAATAATAACATAGAGTTAAAGGTAAATTGAGCAAATTGGCTATTTCTGGCAATTTATTTAAGTGTGTATCAAACTGGTAGCCCTTCACATTAATCACTACCCAAGAAGTAGCTCTTGCTTTCAAAAAGGTTGATGACCCCTGCTTTAGGGTATTCATGTTTTATAATCATGCTGTATGAAAATGTCAGCCTAAAGAACAAAAACAAAAATCACTTAGGCATCTTCAGAATGGATCTGACTATCATTTAAAAAGGATTTCCCTTTAGGGCAGTGGTCCCCAACCTTTTTGTAGCTGCGGATCGGTCAACGCTTGAAATTTTATTTTATTTATTTTTTTTTTCCACAAAGAAATACAATCATGTGTGCTTACGGACTGTATCCCTGCAGACTGTATTGATCTATATTGATATATAATGTATATATTGTGTTTTTTATGTTGATTTAATAAAAAAAAAATATATATATATTTTTTAATTTTTTAAAATTTAAAAAAAAAAAAAGTAATTTCTTGTGTACCAATCGGTCCACAGAGCAGTACCGGGTCGCGGCCCGGTGGTTGGGGACCACTGCTTTAGGGGACCTGTTTTTTTGTCCCCATACCATCAGAGGTCCCCTAAAGGTGACTGTGTAAACAGAGCGATGTCCCCATTGCCAGAACACACACAAAAACACACACACACACACACACATTTTATCGGCCAATAAATGCTGTAAAATGTAATATCAGAAATTATCGGTATCGTTTTTTTTTAATTATCGTTTTTTATTTTTTATTTTTATTTTTTTTTTTATTAAATCCACATAAAAAACACAAGATACACTTACAATTAGTGCACCAACCCAAAAAACCTCCCTCCTCCATTTACACTCATTCACACAAAAGGGTTGTTTCTTTCTGTTATTAATATTCTGCTTCCTACATTATATATCAATATATATCAATACAGTCTGCAAAGGATACAGTCCGTAAGCACACATGATTGTGCGTGCTGCTGCTCCACTAATAGTACTAACCTTTAACAGTCAATTTTACTCATTTTCATTCATTACTAGTTTCTATGTAACTGTTTTTATATTGTTGTACTTTCTTTTTTTATTCAAGAAAATGTTTTTAATTTATTTATCTTATTTTATTTATTTATTTATTTTTTTAAATTACCTTATCTTCACCATAACTGGTTGTCCAAATTAGGCATAATAATGTGTTAATTCCACAACTGTATATATCAGTATCGGTTGATATCGGTATCGGTAATCAAGAGTTGGACAATATAGGAATTTTGGATATCGGCAAAAAAGCCATTATCGGACATCCCTAATATATATATATATATATATATATATATATATATATATATATATATATATATATATATATATATATATATTTCAAATATATATATATATATATAATATATATATATATATATATATATATATATATATATATATATATATATATATATATATATATATATATATATATATATATATATATATATATATATACACAGTATACAGTGTTTCCCACACATTCATTTATTTGTGGCGGCCCGCCACGAAGGAATTACGTCCGCCACAAATAAAAAAATACAACATTTTTGTTTTTTTGTGTTTTTTGTTTTTGTCCTGTCCAGCTTCTCAGGCAAATCATATAGTTGATGTAGATGCCCATATAGGCTGTTCAGATGTACTTTACAAAAGAGAAGTGTAGGATACTTCTCTTGTTGCCTTATTTGTATTTGACCACTACTGTTTTCTGTTTATTTGTTACTGACTGTGGCAGGACACCTCTGCCTCTGTTTCACTTTATGTTGCTGGTAAATAATATGCTTGTAGTAGTAGGCTAAAGTTAAATGATTTAGTATGCACTAATTAAAGGGGCGGAGCTTTAAGAGACATTTTATCTTTTATATTTTATAAGATGTATTTTTTGTAAGAACCACAATTAATGAATATATTTCAGTGAATAACTTATTGTTCAAATCTGTATATAAATATGTACATAAAGTATTGTAATTATATTGTAAAATGGATGGATAAAACAAAACTTATTATTAATTAGTAAGTATACATTTTTGAGCCTTTTTAGAGAAAATCATATCGTTGTAGTAAATTATGCAAATTACTCGATGACGTCATGGTGACCACGCCCATAGCCCACGCCCCCACCGCCACAGGTATCTTGGCAGTTTATGGGAAACACTGTATATATATATGCACACTCTTGGCATTCTCTCCATGAGCTTCAAGCACACCTGTGAAGTGGAAACCATCTCAGGTGACTACGCCTTGAAGCCCATGGAGAGAATGCCAGGAGTGTGCAAAGCAGTAGTCAGAGCAAAGGGTGGCTATTTTGAAGAAACTAGAATACAGACACATATTATCAGTTATTTCACCTTTTTAAATGATTTAAAAAGGTTTCCCTTTAGGGGCCCTGTTTTTTTGTCCCCATACCGTCAGAGGTAACCTAAAGGTGACTGTGTAAACTGAGCGATGACACACACACACACACACACACACACACACACACACACACACACACACACACACACACACACACACACACACACACACACACACACACACACACACACACACACACACACACACACACACACACACACACACACACACACACACACACATCCTAGGTTGTTAGACGGCCATGTCAGACAGTTCCAGCTCCCTCATGCAAGAACTTCGGACGTTGCCAGCCGGAGTGGATGTGAAGAGTGCATTGTGGGACGTGTAAACACGTATATCATTAAACTAAGCCGACAGCCTCTGTGGCAGACTGATAGGGCTTTCTTTTCTTCTTCTGCACACACTGCAAAGGACTCTTCTCTTCCATTGATCCGCGTGAACCTAATTGACCTCTAATTATAGAGCGGTCCTCTCGCCACAAAGCGGATTTAAGTGTCACAAACACGGCAGACGCCGGGTGTTACACGTCAACAAGGAGGTGTGTTTGTAAACACAACATTACAAATTACTACTGCCTTAATACGCATATAAGACTCTATTTTCTAGAACGCCAGATACATCATCTTTCTGACCGTTTCTTTAGGATGTGCCGTTTGGTGGGCAGTTTTATTTACGTGCCTCCACTTTGACAGCATCTTCTTATCGTCGGCCATGTTGTAGTTTCATGGAGACTACCCGACATATACACAGTAAGGTAGAACTACTAAGCTCTGGAGCGCTACTTTGTATTGGGAATGGCAACAGCGGAGGGTACATGTGCATGTACGAGCCAGTCTGCCCCACAACAAGAGGTCAGGGAAAAAGAAGGAGCTTACGGACTACGACGTTGGACTACAACGGGTAAGCCTTTACCATATATGGGTAATGCGCTGACGTCACAACTGGGAAAAAACCGTCGGAAATTGTGCAAAATCCAAATGGAAGTATGATGGAAGGTCTCCATGGTTTGATTTCACATTTTCGGGACTTATGCAGATCCCAATTACACAAAAAACAGGTATCAATAGGCAGTGTTGGGACGGTAACAAGTAGTCTAACGTGTTATTTTTTATATTCAGTAACTCAGTTACCGTTACTACATTATGCGTTACTGCCATACTTGCCAACCTATTTCATATATATATATATATATATATATATATATATATATATATATATATAAAATCTCCTGAGGATTGAGGAAACCCCTCATGAAACAGGCCTGTAGAGATGAAATAGTCTTGTGATTTTTTTCCCACACATACATATATATATATATATATATATATATATATATATATATATATATATATATATATATATATATATATATGTATATATATATATATATATATATATATATATATATATATATATATATATATATATATATATATATATATATATATATATATATATATATATAAATATATATATATATGTATATATATATATATATATATAATATATATATATATATATATATATATATATATATATATATATATATATATATATATATATATAAATATATATATATGTATATATATATATATATATATATATATATATAATATATATATATATATATATATATATATATACATATAAATATATATATATAAAAAAAACCAAAAACATATATATAT
>NC_084733.1:1561865-1609365 GCF_033978785.1 Entelurus aequoreus | reverse complement strand
TAGACCAGGGGTCACCAACCTTTTTGAAAGCAAGAGCTACTTCTTGGGTAGTGATTAATGCGAAGGGCTACCAGGTTGATACACACTTAAATAAATTGCCAGAAATAGCCAATTTGCTCAATTTACCTTTAACTCTGTTATTATTAATAATTAATGATATTTACACTTAATTGAACGGTTTAAAAGAGGAGAAAACACGAAAAAAATGAAAATTTAATTTTGAAACATAGTTTATCTTCAATTTTGACTCTTTAAAATTCAAAATTCAACCGAAAAAAAGAAGAGAAAAACTTGTGTGTTGTTACCGCGCTGGGAGGACTGCCTAACAATAAACCCAAATAAGAAACCGAGAACTCGCCCTCGATCATTCTACAGTTATGACGTCATTGGGCAGGCAAGCTGTTTATATTGTGGGAAAGCGGACGTGAGAACAGGCTGTCCCCACTCAGGTCCGCATTAAGCTTGAGGGGGAGTGGCCTCCAGCTCCGGTTTGTCGGGAGAACATTTCTGCCGGGAGGTTATTGGGAGAGGCGCTGAATACCGGGAGTCCCCCGGTAAAAACGGGAGGGTTGGCAAGTATGGTTACTGCGTTATTTTACGTCATTTTTTATATAGCAAAAAAAATATTGCATATATTGTGTGGTTGCCATATAAAAACATCAAAGTTTTATTTGGCAAAAGAGCATAAAACAAACAAAATAATAGTTCAAACGTAAAATGGACAGATATATCTGAAGTTGATCTCGTAATTTAAGTGTTAAAAGTAAAACAAAATTAATAAAAATGTATCACTTTATGAGTGGGGGACCTTTTGGATCCCAAATATATTTAGTAGGATTTTATTTAACTTTTCACTGTGATTACTCAAAAATATTAAATACTTAAAATCAATGGTGTCCTGCATTATTGATCTTTTAAGGCTCTAATTACTAAATACTGCATATTTCAGTTTTACTATAAAAAAAAAGTTGTCTTTGACCGAAAACCTTTTTTTTTTTTTACTTTATATCAACCTCGAGTTGATATAGAGATTTACTGTAAGCGTTAAATAATAATAAAAAAATAATAATTTGACTTATTTTTAACAGTTTAATGACTGAGACCCTTTATGGTCCCCGGGAGCCCTAAAGGTTAAAAAAAAAAAAAAAAAAAAATCCATATATTTTGTTAAGGTTTGAAAATAAAAAAATATCAAAATGGCCCCCGCTTGATTACATTTTTCCGTGTACGGCCCTCAGTGGAAAAAGTTTGGACACCCCTGTTGCATATCATTAGTGAGACATCCTTCAATCTTTTTTTCACGGAACCAAATTCTGCTTAATTTATTCAATTATAGTACATATATATATATATATATATATATATATATATATATATATATATATATATATATATATATATATATATATATATATATATATATATATATATATATATATATATATATATATATAGATATATATATATATAGATATATATATATATATATATATATATATATATATATATATATATATATATATATATATATATATATATATATATATATATATATATATATATATATATATATATATATATATATATATATGTGTATATATATCTCTATATATCTCTCTCTATATATATATATATATTAGGGATGTCCGATAATATCAGCCTGCCGGTATTATCGGCCGATAAATTCGTTAAAATGTAATATCGGAAATTATCGGTATCGTTTTTTTTATTATATGTATCGTTTTTTTTTTTTTTGTTTGTTTTTTTTTATTAAATCAACATAAAAAACACAAGATACACTTACAATTAGTGCACCAACCCAAAAAACCTCCCTCCCCCCATTTCTTTCTGTTATCAATATTCTGGTTCCTACATTATATATCAATATATATCAATACAGTCTGCAAGGGATACAGTCCGTAAGCACACATGATTGTGCGTGCTGCTGCTCCACTAATAGTACTAACCTTTAACAGATAATTTTACTCATTTTCATTAATTACTAGTTTCTATATAACTGTTTTTATATTGTTTTACTTTCTTTTTTATTCAAGAAAATGTTTTTAATTTAGTTATCTTATTTTATTATTTTTTTTAAAAAGTACCTTATCTTCACCATACATGGTTTTCCAAATTAGGCATAATAATGTGTTAATTCCACGACTGCATATATCGGTTGATATCGGTATCGGTAATTAAAGAGTTGGACAATATCGGAATATCGGATATCAGCAAAAAGCCATTATCGGACATATATCCCTATATATATATATATATATATATATATATATATATATATATATATATATATATATATATATATATATATATATATATATATATATATATATATATATATATATATATATATTTTTTTAAATGATATAGGTTGATTAAAAAATAACAACATGACTTTGGTCCAAATGAAGTGCTTTGTCTTGGATGTCACGGGGGATAGGGGTCCCTAATGTTGTGGCCAGAGGCGAGTACCGGCTGCCGCGTGTCGGCGTTGGCCTTACTTCAACATGTGCACGCCGTCGGGGGTGGTGGGCTGGTTGAAGCGCCGCATGTAGTCGTGCATCTCGGGGAAGCTCTTCTTCATGTAATCCTCGGCGCTGCTCTCCCTCACCGTGCCAAATCGGAAGCCCAGCGAGGGATGGTGCAGCTGACAGAGCGGGAGAGGCAGGAAGTGGTTAGCAAAGTGGCGAGGAGACGCGGAGGACATGGTTAATCACGGAGCTCACATCAAACACACGAGAGCTGGAAATCCCCCGGTTAGGGATATCAACATGACAATCCCTCACTAACCATTCTGCCTTAATCATTAGCACGTCCTTGCACATTCATCTGCGGCGTGTGCGTGTTTGCACGGACGCGCCGAGTCTGACCTTGTCGTCATGGATTCCTGAGACCTGCTCGAAGGTCTTCTCGCCCACCATGACGGCTGCCAGGTTGGCCGTGTAGCTGGAGAGCACCAGGAGGCAGAAGATGGCCCAGAGGTTCATCAGGAAGCGACCCGTCCAACACTTGGGGCTCTGGAGAGGAGGACAAAAAAGACACTGTAAGGAATGGGGACCTTCCATCCATCCATTTTCTACCGCTTGTCCCTTTCGGGGTCGCGGGGCGTGGACTATTTAAGCCTGCCTTTGCCGGTCAGTCAGCCTGGCTTCAGTGTTTGCTTCATGCAACGAGTTACGTGAGTATTCCTTGTCTTTTGCCTATGCTAAGTGGTAGCCTTAGCTTCGAGTGCGATCGGCACGTTGTTCCGTCGGCTTGTTTCCTGTTTTGACACTTGTTCGAGTTTTTGAGAATAAATCACGTCCTGTCCGTAGTGGTTCGTTTTCATCCCGGGGGAACGACCCTCGCAGCGGCTACACTTCCCGAGAGTCCTCGGGAAGTACAACCTGAAGCCTGACCTGCTGCTGACCTTCTACCACTCGTCCATCGAGAGCCTGCTGACCTACTGTGTTACAGTATGGTACGGCAGCTGCACTGCAGCAGACAGGGAGAGGCTGCAAAGGGTGGTCAAGACGGCTCAAAAGATCATCGGCCGCCCTCTCCCCTCCCTGATGGACATCTACACCTCCCGCTGCCTCAACAGAGCCAGTGCCATCATCAAGGACAGCACCCACCCTGGCTCTGACCTGCTCCACCTGCTGCCCTCTGGGAAGCGCTACAGGTGCATTAAAACCAGGACGAACAGGCTAAAAAACAGCTTCTTCCCCAGGGCCATAACCACCCTGAACAGACTTCCCCATTGACCCTCATAACTGCCTTCTCTTCGGTGCGATAACCCATTCCACCAACCACCCTGTTTCATGTAGATATTCATCTACATACTCATTTCACCTTCTGTATAGAGTGTACACTTGTTTTATCGCACTGTATGGAATGGCCTCAATCTCGTTACCCTGCGTACCATACCATACCATACCAACTTTATTTATGTGGCAAAAAATGACGAAGGAAAGCATTGCTTACATTTATAGTCATTTTTATAAAGTGTCACCGTTCCTCCTCCACGGCCTGATGCACGGGGAGAGTTAAAATAGCAACAGTCTGCCGGCAGAAGTTCGGAGAAAACGCTGGACTCACCGGTACCGAGCCACGTCTCCGTTATGCACATGAAGTCCAGACAGCGTGACTCGAAGAAATCCCTGAGTGGAAACGTTTTGTTCGCCACTGATCTGGGGTTTACCAGACCAATTCTGGCAGGAGATGAGACCGGCGTCGCAGCATACCGTGAATCCCGGCACAACAACTTTAAATTGGAGGGATTCACCCCGTGTTGGCGGCACCGGGCTGAGCAGGTGCGGGCGCGGCGCGTCCCGGGTCTCTCATCGGGGCCGATTTTCGGTACAGGGTAACCCGATGGATCCACGGAGGGCCAGCAAGCAACAAGGGAACCGCTTAATCCATTTCCCGTCCGGGCAGCGCTGGAAGAGCACGCCAACAGCACTCTCTGCTTTACCCGGCGGCCACTACGGGTGCCGCGGCGACGCTTCCGCGGAAAGCTCAGGGCTGGAACCCGGAAGAGGTGAGCTGGTATTCCTGACAGCAACGGGGGCAAAACATTTGGACCACCAAGATCAAAAGAACAATTATTTATGATAGGTGGTCGAAAAACCAACAATTCTTGGCGATCATACACCAGCAGAGACTCGGACTGTTTAGTGCAGAAGGATAAAATCAACAAAAACTGAAACCAGACTGAGAGCGGTAGACGGCCAGCCACACACGACGGCGCCATCTTGAAAATAGGTCTAAGTGCGTAATGACAATAAAGCTGATTCTGATTCTGATTCTGAAGCTGCGACCCCCCCGCACGTGACAGAATGAAGCCAGCCTGACTGACCGGCAAAGGCAGGCTTAAATAGTCCCTCTGATTAGTGCTCGGAAAACAGGTGAGCATCCCGAGCACCAATCAGAGACAGGTGGAAACAATAAGCACCCATGGTAACTGAAAACAAACAAGGGTGCACAAAAACAGGAACTAAGGGAGTCCAAAACGAACAGAATATAACAAAAACATGATCCGGGCCACGGATCATGACAAGTTTGGGGCTTTGGCCCCAGTCACTGGACTAGATCTGACCAATCTAAGTCTATGAGCATGAACTGATGAAGCCTACTCGGATGAGCGGCGAAACGTCTTCTATGACAAACCGAAGAGTCCAGTATAGTTTCTAATGAACTGCTGACAGTTTGATACTGGTCTCCAGTCTGATCGTTTCTTGAAAAACCTCACTTCCTGTAATGTGCACATAATAGTGTGTCGTCTGCTTGTAACCAGTGAAATAAGTCTGCCTCTACTTAAATACTTAACCGCTGACACCAAATGAAGTCTCACCAAGTTTCTGACCAAAACTGCAGAACCTCCAGATTGTTCCAATGACATCTGTGCCATAGTGTAGTGAGCATAGGAATGACTACCAAATTCTTTTTTGATCGGTATCGATTACTGCTGTACAGTATTTGTGCGGGGGGTCGGGGGGTGCTGGAGCCTATCTCAGCTGCATTCGGGCAAGTCGCCATCTCATCACAGGGCCAACACAGACAGATGGACAACATTCACACACTAGGGACCATTTAGTGTTGCCAATCAACCTATCCCCAGGTGCAGGTCTTTGGAGGTGGGAGGGGCCTATCCCCAGGTGCAGGTCTTTGAAGGTGGGAGGAAGCCGGGGTACCCATGGAAATTGCCCCCCCTCTACCTCAAAGAACTACTCACCCCCAAATCCTCCACACGACACCTCGGCTCCGGACAGGCTAACCTCCTCCAACCTCCGAGGACAAAGCTACGAACAATGGGAGACCGGGGTTTCTTCTCCGCCGCTCCCAGTCTGTGGAACGCTCTCCCTGACCACCTGAGGGCACCACAGACTGTGGATGCTTTTAAAAAAGGCTTAAAAACCCTTCTTTTAAAAAAAAAAAACAACCTTTTTTAGATATATGCATACTAGTTTTAGCTATTTGGCTGTTCTAGTTTTTATTTTTATTTATTTTTTATTAACTTTTTTTTTTTTTAAATACACTGTAGCACTTTGAAGTTGTTTACTCAATGTAAAGTGCTTTTTACAAATAAAATCTATCATTATTATTATTATTACCCGGAGGGAACCCACACAGGGACAACATGCAAACTCCACACAGAACTCCGGGCGCCCGGGATTGAACTCAGGACCTTTGTATTGTGAGGCACATGCACTAACCCCTGTTCAACCGTGCTGCCCTATTACAAACATAATAAAAACAAATTTAAAGTATAAAACAAAAGATTTTGTGATGCCAAAAAAATATGGATGTAATCATGATAGTATCGACTAGATACACTCCTGTACTTGGTATCATTACAGTGGATGTCAGGTGTAGATCTTTGATTACATTATGATGCCTGTGAGCTACTGTATCCTCCTACGGTGTCCTACGGGACCTATTATGCAAAACTAGGAAGGGGCACCAAAATTCGTAATTTTAAAAGCACCGACCGAATTCCGTCGGTCCTAATGACCGTTTGGAATGTGCCCAATTTGTGACGTTTTATCAAAGTGGGACGTCAGCGGACTATCCATACATGCTAAAGATTTACCCCAAGTCTATCATTGTAGTCCGACATTATAGTCAGTAAGGTCCTTCTTTTTACTCTGTCCTGTTGTTGTGAGGCAGACTGGCTTGTACATGCACATGCATCCTCCGCTGTTGCCATTTGTCATACAAAGTAGCGCATAGTTCTCACTTACAGTACAGTAAATCCGTCAGTAGACTCCATATAAAAGCGCCAAAAAAACCTACGACATGGCTGACGGGGAGAAAACGCTGTCGAAGTGGAGGCATGTAAGTAGACCGCCAACAAAACGGCGCATCCTGAAGCGACTTGAAGATGGTCTATAAAACATAGTCCATGCAAAATGTTGAGCAAAGAACCAGCATGACATGTTCTGTAGACCACAAGGAAGTCTTTTAAATGTAGGAAGAACAACAATAATAATATGACTCCTTCAAGCCAAACTAAACTCCCTGAATCGTAATTCTTCACTTTAATGAGACATTTTGACTGAAGGGAAGCTTTAAAGTTTGTAGGAGGAATTTGGGAAGGACCCTTCAAAGTGTCCATAAACACTTCCTGGCTTAATGAACCCTTACGTTCAATGTTTGTTACTTTTCAGCTCACAAACGTTCTTCTTGATGAGGTGGAGTTGGAGAAGTAGTCCATGTCAATTAAAAACGCCAGCAAAAATCTGCAGTCACAACAGAAAATGTCCTTTTATATGTTTTTAAATTAGGGCAGCAAACAACTACTGTTTTCATATTTCACTAATAATCGACTAGCATAGCGATTAGTTGACTAATTATTGACCATCTCAGCAATTAGTTGACTAATCATTGACTATCTTAGCAATTGGTCAATTAATTATTCTCTATTTTAGCATTTAGTCAATGAATCATCGACTAGTTTAGCGATTAGTCAACTAATCATCAACTATCATAGCGATTGGTCAACTAATTATAAACTATCATAGCGATTAGTCGACTAATTATTGACTATCTTAGCGATTAGTTGACTAATCATCAACTATCATAGCAATCAGTCAACTAATGATAAACTATCATAGCGATTAGTCGACTAATTATTGACTATCTTAGCGATTAGTTGACTAATCATCAACGATCATAGCGATCAGTCACCTAATTATTAACTATCATAGCGATTATTCGACTAATTATTGACTATCTTAGTGATTCGTTGACTAATGATTGACTATCTTAGCGATTGGTCAATTAAATATTGACTATTTTATCAATTATTCAACTAATCATTGACTATCTTAGCAATTAGTCAACTAATCATCAACTATCATAGCGATTAGTCAACTAGTTATTAACTATCATAGCGATTAGTCGACTAATTATTGACTATCTTAGCGATTAGTTGACTAATCATTGACTGTCTTAGCGAGTGGTCAATTAAATATTGACTATTTTAGCAATTAGTCATCTAATCACAGATTATTTTAGTGATTAGTCAACTAATCATCATCTACCATAGCGATTAGTCGACTAATTATTGACTATCTTAGCGATGAGTTGACTAATCATTGACTATCTTAGCGATTGGTCAATTAATTATTGACTATTTTAGCATTTAGTCAACTAATCATCAACTATTTTAGCGATTAGTCAACTAATCATCAACTATCATAGCGATTAGTCAACTAATTATGAACTATCATAGCGATTAGTCGACTAATTATTGACTATCTTAGCGATTAGTTGACTAATCATTGACTGTCTTAGCGAGTGGTCAATTAAATATTGACTATTTTAGCAATTAGTCATCTAATCACAGATTATTTTAGCGATTAGTCAACTAATCATCAACTACCATAGCGATTAGTCGACTAATTATTGACTATGTTAGTGATTGGTCAATTAATTATTGACTATTTTAGCAATTATTCAACTAATCATTGACTATCTTAGCAATTAGTCAAATAATCATCAACTATCATAGCGATTAGTCGACTAATTATTGACTATGTTAGGGATTGGTCAATTAACTATTGACTATTTTAGCAATTATTCAACTAATCGTTGACTATCTTAGCAATTAGTCAACTAATCGTCAACTATCATAGCGATTAGTCTACTAATTATTGACTATCTGAGCGATTAGTTCACTAATCATTGACTATCTTAGCGATTGGTCGATTAATTATCGTATATTTTAGCAATTAGTCAACTTATCATTGACTATCTTAGCGACTAGTCAACTAACCATCAATAATCATAGCGATTAGTCAACTAATTATTGACTATCTTAGCGATTGGTCAATTAATTATTGGTAAGCTATGGAGCCACACCACTTGATGGCAACATAGGAGTATTATTATGCTGTGTGTATAAGGTAAGACATATTATCTGGCGTTTTGTTTCACAATATTATGCTAAAGCAACTTTTCTTACCTTCTGGTACCTGCTGATCTGTATTTGGGATCTGCATAAGTCTTGGAAATTTGCGCGTGTCCGCCTTTGTAGTCCGTGCCGATAACTTACTTTTTTTCCTCTATCTTCTTGTTATGTGACATTCATGTTGCCATTTCTAATATAAAGTAGTGTAAAGTTCTTACTTATATCTGTCAGTAAACTCACCATGGAAGCACTAAAACATACCGGTGTGGTGACTTTACATTATTCACCCGAGGAACTTTAGTTATTAGAGAGTTCCGGTCACGGGACACATTTTGAGCAAATAACCAGCATTACATGTTATGTAGACCACAAGGAAGTCTTTTACATTAGGAAAGACAAAAAAAAAAATGACACCTTTAATGCACCTTATAATCCAGTACGCCTACTCAGTGGCCTAGTGGTTAGAGTGTCCGCCCTGAGATGGGTAGGTTGTGAGTTCAAACCCCGGCCGAGTCATACCAAAGACTATACAAATGGGAGCCATTACTTCCCTGCTTGGCACTCAGCATCAAGGCTTGGAATTGGGGGTTGAATCAGCAAAAATGATTCCCGAGCGTGGCCACCACTGCTGCTCACTGCTCCCCTCACCTCCCAGGGGGTGATCTAGGGTGATGGGTCAAATGCAGAGAGTAATTTGGCCACACCTAGTGTGTGTGTGACTATCAGTGATACTTGAACTTTTGCATGAAAATAGACCTGACTAGACTTGCTCATCGGTAGTGCGCCTTATAAGCCGAGGCGTCCGGAAAAATACAGTAGCTGACCTTTGAACTTGTAGACATAAATACCATCAACTCAATATTTCATTTGAAGAAACTTGGATGGTTTAGACGTCAACTTTTAAACAAAAGTCCAGAAAAGACAAGAGTCAGCAGTAATAAGTGGAGAGCGGCGCTAATTCAAAAAGCCGAATATCCCCCCAAAAAATAAGTAAATAAATAAAACAAAACAAAGAAATCCTTCCTGCCTTTCATTCTGTTCATCCTTTACACACAAAAAGAAGAAAAAAAATGCACATTATCACACAATTAAGGTAATTGAAAAGGATAAAAATGGAGGTGGCGTATAAAAGTCCAACAAAGCGTGGATGTTTGCGAGGCACCTCGGAAACATCTTTCCATGAAATTGTCAGCCTGGGGGACCTCCAACCTCCAACAATTTACTCCACCAATTAAAATCCACCTCACACCAAAAAGACTTACTCATGTTTTAAAAGCTCGACATTTAACTGTAAACTGAGGTCGTAAGCAATTATTACAAGGTGGAATGATGAGGGGGGTGTGGTGGTGGTGGGGGGGGGGGGTGTCTTAACTGCCCGACGTTAATCATCGTCCCACCTTAAACACCCTTCTTCTTTTTCTAGCCATGAGACTAAGGTCACCTTTTCTTCACTGTATAAGGAAGGCATTTTTGCTTTTGTTTTGCCAGAGGGCCACACCCAACACACCCAACACATCCAACACATTCAACACGCCCAACACACCCAACACACCCAACACATCCAACACATCCAAATCACCCAACACACCCAACACATCCAACACACCCAACACACCCAACACATCCAACACATCCAACACATCCAACACACCCAATACACCCAACACACCCAACACATCCAACACACCCAACACACCCAACACATCCAACACACCCAACACACCCAACACATCCAACACATCCAACACATCCAACACACCCAATACACCCAACACACCCAACACATCCAACACATCCAACACATCCAACACACCCAATACACCCAACACACCCAACACATCCAACACACCCAACACACCCAACACATCCAACACACCCAACACACCCAACACATCCAACACATCCAACACACCCAACACACCCAACACACCCAACACACCCAACACATCCAACACACCCATCACACCCAACACACCCAACACACCCAACACATCCAACACACCCAACACATCCAACACACCCAACACACCCAACACACCCAACACACCCAACGCTCGCGTTTGTTACACCTGAAAACTAACTTAATTGTGTGAACGCTCCAACATTCATGCTCCACCTTCTACATTTTACACCAGATTCAAACTGTTACAGCTTCAAACTGTTCAGCCTATTCGGGAATTGCAGGCTTTCCCTTGAAAAATTCCAAAAATTCCCAGATTTCCCAGAATTCCAGGTTTTCCGGGACATTTTTCCCATTCAAAATGAATTGGCCATTTTTCCAAGCTTCCACCCTTCAACACATTCCAGAAGGGTGGAATGTGTTGAAGGTGGAATTGTTTGAATAAGTTGAAAAATGTGGAAATGGTGGAAGCTTGAAAAATGGCCAATTCATTTTGAATGGGAAAAAACGTCCCGGAAAACCTGGAATTCAGGGAAATCTGGGAATGTTTGGAATTTGTCAAGGGAAAGTTGGAACGGTTTGAATCAGATAAACAATTTGGGAATTGTGGAACTTTGAAGAATGTAACATTGATTTTAATGGGAGATTCTCAAAAAATTGAGAATTTCGGGAAAAGCTGGAATTTTTAAAGAAATGGTAAAAAAAAATGCAATGTTTTGAATGAGTTGAAATGGTTGGTGTTTACATTTTTCAAATCGGTTGAGAAATATTGAAGTACTAACATGTTGAATTGACAAATGGTATCATGGAATTTTGGTAAAACTGGGAATTTTTCCAGTTTAAAAAACAACTTAGTTTTTTGTCCGAATTAATAAAAATGTTTTGACGGTAGAACGATTGAAGTGGGTTGAAAAAGGTGGGAGGAGTAGTTGCCAGAAAAAAGACTGGAAATAGGGCTTTGGAAAACCAGGAATTCTGGAAAATCCGGGAATTTTTTTGAACTTGGAAAAAAAGTATTTTAAATTTCCAAAAGGGTGGAATGTGTTGAAGGTGGAATTGTTTGAATAAGTTGAAACATTTGGAAATGGTGGAAGCTTAAAAAATGGCCAATTCATTTTGAATGGGAAAAATGTCCCGGAAAACCTGGAATTCAGGGAAATCTGGGAATTTTTGGAATTTGTCAAGGGAAAGCTGGAACGGTTTGAATCAGATAAACAATTTGGGAAGTGTGGAACTTTTAAGAATGTAACATTGATTTTAATGGGAGATTCCCCAAAAATGGGGAGTTTCGGGAAAAGCTGGAATTTTTTAAGAAATGGTCAAAAAAATGCAATGTTTTGAATGAGTTGAAATGGTTGGTGTTTACATTTTTCAAATCGGTTGAGAAATGTTGAAGGACTAACATGTTGAATTGACAAATGGTATTATGGAATTTCGGGAAAACAGGGAATTTTTCCAGTTTAAAAAACAACTAAGTTTTTTGTCCTAATTAATAAAAATGTTTTGACGGTAGAACAGTTCAAGTGGGTTGAAAAAGGTGGGAGGAGTAGTCGCCAGAAAAAAGGCTGGAAATAGGGCTTTGGAAAACCAGGAATTCTGGAAAATCCTGGAATTTTTTTGAACTTGGAAAAAAAGTATTTTAAATTTCCAAAAGGGTGGAATGTGTTGAAGGTGGAATTGTTTGAATAAGTTGAAAAATGTGGAAATGGTGGAAGCTTGAAAAATGGCCAATTCATTTTGAATGGGAAAAATGTCCCGGAAAACCTGGAATTCAGGGAAATCTGGGAATTTTTGGAATTTGTCAAGGGAAAGTTGGAACGGTTTGAATCAGATAAACAATTTGGGAATTGTGGAACTTTGAAGAATGTAACATTGATTTTAATGGGAGATTCCCACAAAATGGGGAATTTCGGGAAAAGCTGGAATTTTTTAAGAAATGGTAAAAAAAATGGAATGGGTTAAAATGGTTGGTGTTTACATTTTTCAAATCGGTTGAGAAATGTTGAAGGACTAACATGTTGAATTGACAAATGGTATTATGGAATTTTGGTAAAACAGGGAATTTTTCCAGTTTAAAAAACAACTTAGTTTTTTGTCCTAATTAATAAAAATGTTTTGACGGTAGAACGGTTGAAGTGGGTTGAAAAAGGTGGGAGGAGTAGTTGCCAGAAAAAAGGGTGGAAATAGGGCTTTGGAAAACCAGGAATTCTGGAAAATCCTGGAATTTTTTTGAACTTGGAAAAAAAGTATTTTACATTTCCAAAAGTGTGGAATGTGTTGAAGGTGGAATTGTTTGAATAAGTTGAAAAATGTGGAAATGGTGGAAGCTTGAAAAATGGCCAATTCATTTTGAATGGGAAAAACTTCCCGGAAAACCTGGAATTCTGGGAAATCTGGGAATTTTTGGAATTTGTCAAGGGCAACCTACGATTCCCGAATAGGCTGAACAGTTTGAAGTTGGAATGGTTTGAATGGGGGTGAAAAATGTGGAAGGTAGAGCATGAACGTTGGAGCATTCACACAATTAATTTTTCGGACTATAATGTACGGAATAATTCTGGTTGTGCTTACCGACCTCGAAGCAATTTGATTTGGTACCTGGTATAATGATAAGTGTGACTAGTAGATGGCAGTCATACATAAGAGATACATTTAGACTGCAATATGACGCCAGTAAACAACACCAACACTTTTAAATGTTCCATCTGTCACGGCTGGTTACACCAGCCTAACCCTAACCCTCACCCTTTATGTTGGGTTTTGTTGGTGTTTGGTGCTTCATTCAAAGTTCCTTTCACTGGAACTAAGGGGCCAAACCCAACTCTTGGAGCGGGCCCCTTCATTTTCCGAGGCTATCATTTGAGAAAAAGGTCTGGCCATTTATATGGGAGTTCAAACCCCCGGCCGAGTCATACCAAAGACTATACAAATGGGAGCCATTCTCAGCATCAAGGCTTGGAATTGAGGGTTACATCACCAAAAAATATTCCCGGGCGTGACCAACGCTGCTGCCCACTGCTCCCCTCACCTCCCAGGGGGTGATCAAGGGTAAGTGATTTCCAGCATGGAACTGTCATAGGATGCCACCTGTGCAACAAATCCAGTCCTGAAATTTCCTCGCTCCTAAATATTCCAAAGTCAACTTTATTCTAAGAAAAGTGAAGAGTTTGGGAAAAACAGCAACTCAGCCACCAAGTGGTAGGCCAGGTGAACTGACAGAGAGGTCAGCATAGTGCAAAGACTTTCTGCACAGTCACTTCCTACAGAGCTCCAAACTTCATGTCACCTTCCAATTAGCCCACGTACAGTACGCAGAGAGCTTCACGGAATGGCTTTCCACGGCCGTGCAGCTGCATCTAAGCCATACATCACCAAGTCCAATGCAAAGCGTGGGATGCAGTGGTGTAAAGGACATCACCACTGGACTCTAGAGCAGTGGAGACGCCTTCTCTGGACTGATGAATCACACTTTTCCATCTGGCAATCTGATGGACCAGTCTGGCTTTGGAGGTTGCCAGGAGAACGCTACATTTCGGACCGCATTGTGCCGAGTGTGGAATTCGGTGGAGGAGGAATTACGGTGTGGGGTTGTTTTTCACTTTTTCACTTAGTTCCAGTGAAAGGAACTTTTAATTCTCCAGGACATTTTGGACAATTCCATGCTCCCAACCTTATGGGAACAGTTTGGAGCGGGCCCCTTCCTCTTCCAACGTGACCGTGCAAGGTCCATAAAGACATGGATGACAATGAACTTGACTGGCCTGCACAGAGTCCTGACTTAAACCCGATAGAACACCTTTGGGATGAATTAGAACGGAGACTGAGAGCCAGGCCTTCTCCACCAACATCAGTGTGTGACCTCACCAATGCGCTTTTGGAAGAATGGTGGAAAATTGCTGTAAAGACACTCCGCAACCTTGTGGACAGCCTTCCCAGAAGAGTTGAAGCTGTATTAGCTGCAAAAGGTGGACGCACATCGTATTGAAAAGTGTGCATTTTATAATATAAAATAGGGACTTTTGTCAAGGCTAGAACCAATTATTCATATTTATATTGTTTCTTTGGCCAAAGACTTGGCCATCACTCCAGCAGCACTGAGAGTGGACCCAGCCAAACTGCCTCTCGGTAGTGTTGCAATTTTCAATTCCAACAAAGTAATTGACTCAGAAATTTAATTAAAAAACCCAATATATGACACTTAAGAAGAAGTTATCATAGTCAGCTCTTTTTTAAATGTTCCAATAAAAAAATGATTTAATTATTAAAAAAACAATCACAATTTATTACCGCACATAAAAGTACGGAACATTTATACCGTTGAGTAGTGGTTTTGATTCCCGGCTACCGGTTCAAATGTGAAAGGTACCCAACCTGCACACATGAGATGCACTTTTATGTGCTTGTTGCTACACTTGCTTTCAAGAGTTATGGGAAGTACACAATACACTTATCCCTTCTTTTAGCCTTACAGGAGAATCAGGACACCACCTGCTCCATGTCAACATGCACAACTGAGGGAAAAGAGCTCAGACAAGGCACAATGTGTCATCAGTGTGATTTCAATCAATCAATCAATCAAAGTGTACCTACACAGCCCTAAATCACGAGTGTCTCAAAGGGCTGCACAAGCCACAACGACAACGATTTAAAACGGTTATTTCTTTAAGTCGTATTCCAGTACATTGTCGCTTTAAAATGGAGAAGAAAGTCGAAACATACCTTTCACCTGGACTTTCTCAGGCCTCAGAATGCTTGGACTGAAGCAGCCAGGTGTATTTCTGGTAGGTGACACTGAGGGTAAACACTGTCGGATGCCATTAACGAAAAATTTGAGCTAATTTGATGTAGAAACCTTCCTCTGCAGCTTTTTAACAACGTAGCCTCGCTAAGAAAGCAAATGTTTTTGGCTCTGATGTGCCATTTCCAACAAGGTCATTTTCACGGGTTGCGAGCTCACTAATGACCACAAATCTGTTCATCATCCAGGATCAAACCTGCAACCTTTCAATAAGGGGGGAAGGTCTCCCTAATAACTTCTGTTCTGTTCCTGTTCCGGAGTCATTTGCATCGCTTTTCTCTCCTGGGACGGGGAATAATTGTCTGTTTGTGATGGCGTGCTTGGTCCCGCTGACATTGACGCAACTTTACTTGTGAAGATGAGCAGTCTGATACTGAATGACCTCTTGACATTGTGTTGTTTTTAACAAAATGTTTGCCAAGGCAAGATCTGTATTAGGCCATCTCACTTATCCGGGTCAGGGCCAAGGGGCAGCAGTGTTAAAGCCAGTCCAAAGGATGCCAAGACCTCTCTAACTGTGGCCACTTCCCAAAGGTATCCTGAAACCAGCTCATAGACACCGTCCATTTCCAGCAAGTCTTAGTTAAACCCCAAACACTCCCATTAATTATCGAGAGTTAGCCGCAGGTGATAGCTGACCGAGCATCCTCACCCGATCTCTAAGGACGACCCCAGAAGCCATGCGGAGGCAAGTCATTTCTGCCGCTTGTGTCCACAGCCTTGTTGTTTTGGTCTCGGCCCAAAGTAGATGTGTGGTACAAGTAACTGTTAGGGTCATGGGGGAGCAGTTTAATCTAGTCTAGGGGGCCAAGACCTGACCATCCCAATCCACTTCCTCAAGGCAATCCGAGGCCAGCTGAGAGACTTCGTCTCTCCCACAAATCGAAGTACTACCCGGGCAATCGTCTCCCAATTGGAAGAACAACCTGAAAACCAAGAGTCATCCACAGATGACAGATTGTCAAGCTCCCCACCCTATCTGTAAGGCGACCAAAGAAATCATACTGAGGTAATTCAATTCTGCCGCCTGAATCCATGACCTTGTCCTTTCGGTCCCAGCGCAGAGTGACAGCAAGATGGGTGGGTTAGTAGAAGCAACAGACAGGGTCATGGGTGAGCAGCGTAAACCAAACTAGGGTGCCAAGACCTGACTGTCCCGAACAACCTCCCCAAAGCACTCTCAGGGTACCTATACCCATTCCCATTCCCAAGCCACAACTACTACCCAGGCAGTCTTTTCCGGATTGGAAGGACAACCTGGAAAACCTCACCAGGGAGGTTAGCAGGAGTCCTCTACAGATGATAGATGATCTCTAAAGACAACCCCGGGAAAAGTTAAAGTTCAAGTTAAAGTACCAATGATTGTCACACACACACTAGGTGTGGTGAAATTTGTCCTCTGCATTTGACTCATCCCCTTGTTCCACCCCCTGAAAGGTGAGGGGAGCAGTGGGCAGCAGCAGTGGCCGTGCCCGGGAATCATTTTTGGTGATTTAACCCCCAATTCCAACCCTTGATGCTGAGTGCCAAGCAGGGAGGTAATGGCTCCCATTTTTATAGTCTCTGGTACGACTCGGCCGGGGTTTGAACTCACAACCTACCGACACTCTAACCACTAGGTTACTGAGTAGGTTTTTAGGCTTTTGTGGCAATTGCGGCCTGCCCAAACCCCAAGACGAAAAAAGTGGTGAGGCAGTTTTTGGGTCTGGCAGGTTACTACCGGAGGTTTATCCCCCTGTTTGCGGACCTGACCAGCCCACTAACTGACCTCACCCGAAAGGGTGCTCCAGATCTGGTCCAATGGACGGAGCAGTGCCAGCAGGCATTTGAGAGGGTTAAGAAGGCCCTCTGCAAGGAGCCAGTCCTGCTCATGCCTGATTTTTCTCTACTTTTCTTTAGTTACCACGCAGAGGCAATTAATTTCTGCTGCTTATGTCCACAACCTTGTCTTTTTGGTCCCAACACAAAGTTCCATACAATAAGTGGAGAAGGTACTGTAACCACATTACTGCGAATCATGCGCCGGTCCACCTGGTCTTACTGGAATTGGTCACACGGGCCTAGAGCTCAGCGACTTAATCGGTCGTGCTACTGCGACTCCTGTTTGATAGTCTGCAACGAGGTCCTCTGAGGAACAGAAGAGAGTAAAGTTTTAAATCAAAGACTTTACTCCGAAACATATAATTTTAGGAAGTGTGGCGTTTTATTCACTCTGGCTGTAAATCTGTCAGAGGCAGTAAGACAAGGAGCCTTACTAGCTGCTAGTAAATCATTACAGAGTGTTGCAGCAGCATTTCTCCTTCCTACAAGCGTGACCAGGCCCTCCATCGTGGCCCTCACGCGTCACCACGTCACCCTGTTCCCGCTCCATTCCTCATCTCCGCTTTCACAATTAACCCTTCGACCCGGCTCGGACTGCTTTCTGTCAGCCATCTAGTTACTTTCCTCGCGACTTTGCACATTCTTCTTGTTTGCAACTGACTTCATCCATCCTAATCGTGTCATAACTCTTTCAATCTCTGTCCAGACACCTGTGCCTCTCAACTAAATCGCTGCCTCACATTCATAACCTCTCACACAATCAATTTTCTTTGTTCCCCGGGTACATTTTTGTATTTTTTTCATTGTGCTGCAAACCCTCTTAAATCCTCTTCTCAATCACCCTCGCGGCTTTCTTGCTCTCGAAGAAACACCTTGTATTCTACCTTCATCACGTCTCCACATCCACCACATATGGATGGAGAAGATGAGAGCGGCGTTACCTTGGTGGCAACGGTGCGTCCGAACAGTATGGCGTAGCAGAGAAGAAGCAGTTATTGGGGATAAGAAGATTCTGGGGAAGTTATGTGATAAACAGGAGGGAAACATTAGAATAATTATGTATATGTTATCATTCTAACTTTATGCTTAAGGGTCGTTGCTGTAAAGTATTGTCAATTATGCTGAAGTGGTATTTTTGTATTTGTGCCGAGCTAGCAATCCAAAAGAGTGCCAGCCTCTTTATCAGTGTTGTGTCCAGACTCGGCCTGCTGACTGCTAAGGCCGAACATTGGGTACCGGGACGCAGACAAAGCAGAGACTGGGCGATAGCACCAGTACTCGGCCTGCTGACTCCCAAGAACGAACATTGGGTACTGGGACGCAGACAAAGCAGAGACTGGGCGATAGCACCAAGTGTCAACATATTTGCATTTTTGTATAATCATATATTGTGTCTAACTGGAGTTGTCGAGATTACCCCCTTCCCTCAGAGACAGTGATGTAATAGGGACATTCCTAATAAATAGAGGAGGCTTGTGGGCTTTATTTTTAGAACATAATTTGGATCTGTAACTAGAATACAGCCCAAAACACGTGTCTCCTCGAGCTAAATTGAACTCTGTCTCTGCATGATTCCTTGCTTCTTGTCTGATTATTAGATGTCATCAGTGTTTGAACCCAACACCTGTTTACATTTTTGTATTTTTTCACTGTGCTGCAAAACCCTCTTAAATCCTCTTCTCAATCACCCTCGCGGCTTTCTTGCTTTTGAAGAAACACCTCGTATTCTACCTTCATCACGTCTCCACACCCACCACATATGGATGGAGAAGATGAGAGCGGCGTTACCTTGGTGGCGACGGTGCGTCCGAACAGTATGGCGTAGCAGAGGTTGAGGGCGGAGGAATAGGAGAAGATGCGCATCCTGTTCCTCCCATGGGGGGTCATGCCGAAGGGGCTGTTCCACTCGTATAGGGTGAGGAAGAGGGCGGTGAGGTGCAGCGTGACGAAAATGCCCACCCACATGGACCAGTGCAGGGGCCACATGAAGGCTCCGATCGGGGCGGCGGTGTCCTGACTGCGAACCTGCAAAAAATATACAACAACTGAGATATTGACCGTTGTTTTCTAGAATTAATGTCATACAAATATTGTGATGTGTATTTCCGGTCTTGTCACCCCCTCCCGGGCGGAGGGGCAACAGGACAGTGCGGCTGGATCAAAAGAGAATAACTTTTTTGCTGAACAAAAAGTTGCTTTATTAAACCTGCTCAGTGGCCTTGTGGTTAAAGCGTCCAACCTGAGATTGGTAGGTCGTGAGTTCAAACCCCGGCCGAGTCATACCAAAGACTATAAAAATGGGAGCCATTACCTCCCTGCTTGGCACTCAGCATCAAGGGTTGGAATTGAGGGTTAAATCACCAAAATGATCCCCGAGCGTGGCCACAGCTGCTGCTCACTGCTCCCCTCACCTCCCAGGGGGTGGAACAAGGGGATCGGTCAAATGCAGAGGGTAATTTCACCACACCTAGTGTGTATGTGACTATCAGTGGTACTTTAACATTAACTTTATTACAAGCAAGCATCATTATACAGATCTGCAGTACCTGGAGGAGCTCAGGTCAGAAATGAAGGACTCCCATCTTGGAGGAGCCCGACCACCTTCTTATAGTCCTTCTTCCTCTGTCTGGGTGTGTGTTAATTTAGGATGGTACAACCTGACCATGTAAGGAGATGTTCGTGAGTAACTTAAAAGTTGACGTGAAGATAGATAAAGAGTCTCTCCTCCAGGATGGAGCTATCACTTTTGCATTTCAAAGTCTGAATTCATTTCCTCTTGTGAGAGAGCTACCCCAGTCCAGATGTGAATGTCCAACTAAGGCCCCTTAATGTATTATGGACTCAACCACTGGCTCTATAAGTTCGTAAACCCAAAAGTTCACAAATAGAGGGTTTCGATATTCCACTGTGGTTTTTGTAGTCCTTGAGATATGCTATGCTAACTTTAAAGCAAATGAAGTGAATTAATTGACTCATATTACGTTAAACATATGGTGAATGTTTATATTCAACTTGGAGAAAGCGAACCACCAGGTTTAGGTAAATAATGCATTATTTACCTAAACCTGGTGGTTCACTTTAGGTGAATAATGCATTATTTACCTACTTTTCAAAGTGCCACTGGCAGGCTTTTTGTGCTTGTTCGTATTGACGAGATTGAGGTGTCCTACCACTAGTTTATAATTGTATTGAGAACAGGTTTTGCTGAAAAAAGATAGCGGAGTAGAAGATTACCTCTCGTTCAGCAGCGCCTCTTTCAAGAGCACACACACACACGGCCCCGCCTCCCCGTTCCCTCGGTAGCCTTCTCACGTAGGACTTAGCCGATGTTATTCAGAATCACCTTCAAGCACTCTAAGTGTATTTTACTTTCTTAAATGTTTATTATCGGAGCAATTACTATGTGGATTACTATGATTTTGGGATTTCTGATCGTTTGTGAGTGCACCAACGGGACTTCTTTATGACAGAGCAGCGCATCAAGGACAGTTCAGCTTGTAGTTTTGGCTTCTTATTAGTTGATCCTTGTTATGTTCGTTTGATACACAGTACTGTGTAGCACTTTTTGTTGTGTTCAAAGTGCACAAACCTTCACTAAAATATGGACTTTTGTTGAGACTTCAACCCATTACTCATATTTACTAGGGGTGTAACGGTACGTGTATTTGTATGGAACCGTTTTCGGTACGGGGGTTTCGGTTCGGAGGTGTACCGAACAAGTTTCCACACGAACATATTAATTCCTTCCTCCTCCTCTGTCAGTCGTCTACACAGCACCCAGCATTGCCCCACCCACACAACCATCTGATTGGTTACAAACAGAGCGGTAACAGCCAATCAGCAGTGCGTATTCAGAGCGCATGTAGTCAGTGCTTAGCGTTTAGCAGGTAATCATCAGGCTGCGGTCTCTCCCCAAATGATAATAAACACCTCCCAGTCAACTACTAGTAACATCACTATGAGCCCGTTGACCTTCTAGAAATATAAACTGCAGCTCAGCTCGCTCGCAGTCCTGGCTTGAGGTGGAGGCTGATTAGCTTTTAGCGTAACGTTAGCTCATTTTGCAGTGTGTGTGTGTGTGTGTGTGTTACGGACAGCAAAGCCCTGTCTGTCTGTTATTTCACTTGAGCTTTTTCTGTGTTGATTGAGCTGTGTTGAAGCAGCAAAAAAGGACATTATGTTAAATGAAGAGTTTCTGTCTCTGATAGTTGATATAATAATGTAAGTGCATCATTAAGCCTACATGAACTCCATGGTGTTCAGGGATGAATAGTCTCTCCTATTGCTATTGTACTATTTTTCCAGCTATAGTTACATGAATCATTAGTAATGCAGCAGCCTAGTTTTGAATGGCAGGGTCCCTGCTATCACATGTTGATAACAATATAACAATTACATCATAAAAATCAACTACAGGCTTCGCAAATGCTGTAATAAATTAAGCATGATGAGTTGAATTGAAACTGTTTAATGTTACACTTTTTATATGTAGAAGAAAAGTTTTGTCATTTTATTTCATCTGAGCAACAACTTGAGGCAGTTTAATGTTGATTAACGTGGGCAGAATTATTATAGTGTTCCCCATGTTAAAAGGATAAAGCCATTGTTTACAAAAATGGTAAATAAATAACCAAAAAGATAATATTTTGTTGTTTTCTTCCTGTACCGAAAATTAACCGAACCGTGACCTCTAAACCGAGGTACGTACCCAACCAAAATGTTTATGTACCGTTACACCCCTAATATATACATTGTTTCTTATGAAGAAATTTGCTTCACTATACAAACTTTTCGATGTATGAACCCTGTTCGACACCCACTTAAGTTCGTATATCGACTCTATTGTACTGACCCGGATATACCGGAAAACAGTCGTTTTTTGAAAAGATGAGTAGTTTTATATTGAAGCTCTAGAGATTCCCCCCAAAAATGCCAGGCGGCATAGGTGACTCAAAGCGAGTCAGAGCTTTTCATCCTGTCAGTCACTCTCACAAAGTGACCTGGCGTGAGTTGTCTCTTGTTTCTTGAAAAAGAATGGTCTTCTTGTAATCAGTAGGCTATTAATACATTCAAAATGGCCACACCTACAAAAGGAAAAAAACGAACAACACAAAAAAATTGAATAAAAATGCAGAATTACAAAAGGTAAAACAAAAGTGGTCGTTTTGCAAGAATCATGGACTTTTGAATAGGGATGATACTCGAAACCGGTTTTCCCGGTTGTTCGATAAGAAAAGAACCGAGTCCTCGGACTCTTATCGAGACCACTATAGTAAAGAAAAAGAGTTGGTTCTTTACTCGAATCCCTCGGAACGAATCCCGTCCCGACCAGAAATGCTCCGTGTGACATCACAAGAAATGACGTCACGTAGCTCAGTCATTAGGCGCAGATAGCGAAAGCAGGAAAAAAATGGACGGGAAAAAGCGCTCCAAGGTGTAATAAAGTTCAAAACAAAAGGTATAATCCATCGAATAACTTTACTGAGAGATTTGAGCAAACACATGAAGAACACTTTTACGACCAACCGGAAACATAGCAACCAGGCTAGCAACGCACCTCCTTTACGGCAGCTGTTCCAACGTTCTTAAAGCAACCGCAGCACATACATATACATACAACATATCTCCCTTTTTGAACTTTTGTTTTTCTTTCCTTGTAAACAAAACAAAATCACACTGTATATGTGTTGTTTGTCTAATTATAAATAATGCAGACGAGGCGTGTTGGCTGAGTTCTTGACGTTTACTTTCACAGCGTGCTCATTCTTAGCTGCCGGGTGACGACATGCAACAACACTTTTCAGTGTTGTCTGCCATGCTCGTCACTCCCGTTGCATGCTGGGTAGTGTAGTTGTTATATTCCCTAGCAGCTCATAACATCTTTCCCCCTATGAAGAAATAATGTTAACTCAATAAAGTGTATTTCTTTTTTAGCTTTAACTTTTCATTTTTTAGCATTGTAACCACATTTGCAAAGAACTTTATCTCTTCATAGAATTTTCTTTCAATAAAGAAATAAAGTGCAAAAATGTCAAAGCATCATAACAAACAGTTATGTTCCAATAGCAGCAGAAGTGCACTTTTTGGAGAGCTGTATTATTTTCAGTTGTGTGCCCAAGGGACTGATTTTATTTAACACTATATTATTATTTATACACCTATAGTGATCACAGAGACAGGTTTTGTGTTACTGTATATATTTGTTTTTCTGAAAAATCCCACTTAATATACTTTGGGTAACAACAGTCAATATTTATTTATTTTATATTATTTTTTTAGGGGTTTAACAGTCAATATTTATTTATTTATTAGATTAAATTGTTTTCTTATATAATAAAAGTGAGCTTTTGTTGAACCAAATATTGTGTGTTTTTTTTCCATATACAACAACCTATCTGGACTCCATAAGAGAATCGATAAGGAATCGGTTCGATAAGAGGATTCGATAATAGGCTCGAACTCGATAATTTCTTATCAAACATCATCCCTACTTTTGAAGGAGTACTTGTATGCCTGCATCAGAAAATAGCCACGTACATTTTGACTTTCACTTCACTTCAAATTTCACTCTCTTTCGCTGTGATTTATACGTTTGGACAGAAGCTTTGGGCGTGAAAAAGCACTTTAATCTGAACATCTTTAAAGGGGTCGTATTATGATTTTTTTCTACATATAAAACACTTTGCTTACATGCAATGGTGGTTATTTGGACTAAATGATTATGTACGCCTGACTACAATGGAAGACTCGCGCAAAGGTCTTCGGGAAAATTTATACCATCCATCCATCCATCCAACCACCTTCTTCCACTTATCCCAGGTCATGTCGCGGGGGCAGCAGCCTAAGCAGAGAAGCCCAGACTTCCCTCTCCCCAGCCACTTCGTCCAGCTCTTCCCGGGGGATCCCGAGGCGTTCCCAGGCCAGCCGGGAGACATAGTCTTCCCAACGTGTCCTGGGTCTTCCCCGTGGCCTCTTACCGGTCGGACGTGCCCTAAACACCTCTCTAGGGAGGCGTTCGGGTGGCATCCTGACCAGATGCCCGAACCACCTCATCTGGCTCCTCTCCATGTGGAGGAGCAGCGGCTTTACTTTGAGCTCCTCCCGGATGGCAGAGCTTCTCACCCTATCTCTAAGGGAGAGACCCGCCACCCGGCGGAGGAAACTCATTTCAGTACCCGTGATCTTGTCCTTTCGGTCATAACCCAAAGCTCATGACCATAGGTGAGGATGGGAACGTAGATCGACCGGTAAATTGAGAGCTTTGCCTTCCGGCTCAGCTCCTTCTTCACCACAACGGATCAATACAGCGCCCGCATTACTGAAGACGCCGCACCGATCTGCCTGCCGATCTCACCATCCACTCTTCCCTCACTCGTGAACAAAACTCCTAGGTACTTGAACTCCTCCACTTGGGGCAGGGTCTCATCCCCAACCCGGAGATGGCACTTCACCCTTTTCCGGGCGAGAACCATGAACTGTTGGCGAGTCTTTTTCAAAAATTAGGTGCTATTGTACTACTGTATTTTCTGGACTATAGAGCGAACTGGCATATAAGCCGCACCCACTAAATTTACCCCCCATTAATTAGTCGCACCGGACTATAAGCCACAGATATATATACTTTGTGAAAGGAGTTATTTACACATAAATATTCTGTAAATGTTTATTTACATACCTTAATTGTTTCCAAACGGTGCCTGTAACACGGCAGTAAAACGGCTGATCAAACAAAACAGAAGTAGCCAGCTCTCCAACCAGCTGAACAGACTCAATAAGTCCACGGTGAAGTCTTGGTGAATTTACCGAGGAATTTGTGAAACTGAAACAATACGAAAATCAACTCTTTGTAAGTGAATAATACTACACGCAGACACTCGTAAACGTGCTAGCATATTAGCTAAAGCTAACCATGCTAGCGTCATTACATTACGATTCCGATGATGATACCTCTAATTTAGGTGTATTTTCTATTTTTCAGTGAACGATGCAGAATATCGCTATTTCAAAATATCGCAATAATGTGTCTTATTGACATACTTGCCAACCCTCCCGTTTTTAGCGGGAGAATCCCGGTATTCAGCGCCTCTCCCGACAACCTCCCTTCTCCCGACAAACTCCCGGTATTCAGCCGGAGCTGGAGGCCACGCCCCCTCCAGCTCAATGCGGACCTGAGTGGGGACAGCCTGTTCTCACGTCCGCTTTCCCAGCAGCTTGCCTGCCCAATGACGTCATAACATCTACGGCTTTTAGAGAGTAGAGTGCACAACAAGGAGAGAGAGTTCTTGGTTTCTTATGTGGGTTTATTGTTAGGCCTTTTCATTAGCGTCCTCCCAGCGCGGTAACAACACACAACAACACACGTCACGTTTAGTCTACCGTAAAGCAGTTCGTCTGCCGTAAACAGCAATGTTGTGACACTCTTAAACAGGACAATACTGCCACCTACTGGATAGCCTGCAGAACACTGAAATTCAAGTATGTCTTTTATTTATCTGTATAATAAAAATAAAAAAAAAATAAAAAAATATATATAGCTAGAATTCACTGAAAGTCGAGTATTTCATACATATATATATATATATATATATATATATATATATATATATATATATATATATATATATATATATATATATATATATATATATGTATATATATATATATATATATATGTATATATATATATATATATATATATATAAATATTTATATATATAACTTCTTAAATATATATATATATATATATATATATATAATAAGTTATATATATATACATATATATATATATATATATATATAAATATATATATATATAAGAAGTTATATATATATATATATATATATATATATATATATATATATATATATATATATATATAAGAAGTTATATATATAAATATGTATATGTATGTATATATATATATATATATATATATATATATATATAAATATATATATATATATATATACATATATATATACATATATATATATATATATATATATATATATATATATATTTATATTTATATATAAAAAAAAATAAAAAAATATATATAGCTAGAATTCACTGAAAGTCAAGTATTTCATACATATATATATATATATATATATATATATATATATATATATATATATATATATATATATATATATATATATATATATATATATATATATATATATATATATATATATATATGAAACACTTGATTTGGTGAATTCTAGCTGTAAATATACTCTCCTCTTAACCACGCCCTTAGCCACGCCCCAACCACGCCCCCGCCCCATACACAAACCCCCACGCTCCCCCCAGCAATGTTGTGACACTCTTAAACAGGACAATACTGCCATCTACTGGATAGCCTCCAGAACACTGAAATTCAAGTATGTCTTTTATTTATATGTATAATAAAATAAAAAAAATAAAAAATATATATATATAGCTAGAATTCACTGAAAGTCAAGTATTTCATATATATATATATATATATATATATATATATATATATATATATATATATATATATATATATATATATATATATATATATATATATATATATATATATATATATATATATATATATATATTATATATATATATGAAATACTTGATTTGGTGAATTCTAACTGTAAATATACTCTCCTCTTAACCATGCCCTTAGCCACGCCCCAACCACGCCCACGCCCCATACACGCCCCCCCACGCCCCCCCCCCCCCCCCCCAGCAATGTTGTGACACTCTTAAACAGGACAATACTGCCATCTACTGGATAGCCTCCAGAACACTGAAATTCAAGTATGTCTTTTATTTATATGTATAATAAAATAAAATAAAAAAATAAAAAATATATATAGCTAGAATTCACTGAAAGTCAAGTATTTCATACATATATATATATATATATATATATATATATATATATATATATATATATATATATATATATATATATATATATATATATATATATATATATATATATATATATATATGAAATACTTGATTTGGTGAATTCTAGCGGTAAATATACTCTCCTCTTAAGCACGCCCTTAGCCACGCCCCCACCTCCCGATATTGGAGGTCTCAAGGTTGGCAAGTATGCTTATTGAATGTGAAGCCTTCGCCAATACTACAACTTTCTTAGCTAAAATAAAACTCTCGACTCGGCTACGAGATGTTTTTTTGTTTGTTTCAGAGTCAGCTTTTCCCTACAATAAAAGAGTATTGTGCAAACATATCATATACACATCATACTTTTACCAGCGGCCTGTAAAAAGACATTTATACGAGCATCATGGAGGACCTTGTCGGTAAACACAAGCAGCCATAATTAGATTGTAAAAATCTCCCGTCTACTTTTCCTTTGGCACAATTCATCAGTTTTGTAAATGGTGAGAGAGGGTTTTTTTTTTGGTCTCTCCCTTTTTCAAACAGTGTATCTCCGACACGGAAACGGTTCCCTACTGTCATATCACATTATGCATTTCGGTGTGTCAGCCGGGGAGGGGGAATGTTAACAAATCAAAGAATAACTGCTGCAAAGTCTCCCGGCTGCGCTCAGACGTCGACTCTCTGAAGCCTTTATTGTGTCCTAAACTGCTGCTCCTTTTTTTTTTCCGTGCATTTCCATAATTAATAGGCCCCGCGAAAAAAAGCGAAAGTAATTATTCACGCACTAATGAACTCCTGTTGCTGGATGAGCGGGGCCAAAGGGTGAAAATCAAGCGGTGGCGGAGCGTGTCGCCGCGACATGAACGCAGAAGCCAAGTAAGACAGGAGATGCTGAAACAAGAGTGTCCAAAGTGCATAAAAAAGTGGATTATACTAGCATACACGTGACATTTTCAATGCTGATGTACATAACCCAAAAGCGGTGAAGTTGTCACGTTGTGTCAATGGTCAATAAAAAGAGAATACAACAAATAATTTTAAATTATATTCAATTGAATAGACTGCAAAGACAAGATATTTTACCTTCAAACTGGCAAACTTGGTTATTTTTTTGCAAATATTAGCTCATTTGGAATGTGATGCCTGTGACATGTTTCTAAAAAAGCTGGCACAAGTGGCAAAAAAGAGTGAGAAAGTTGAGGAATGCTCATCAAAGACTTATTTGGAACATCCCGCAGGTGGACAGGCTAATTGGGAACAGGTGGGTGCCATGATTGGGTATAAAAGCAGCTTCCGTGAAATGCTCAGTCGTTCACAAACGAGGACGGGGGCGAGGGTCACCACTTGTTAACAAATGCCTGAGCAAATTGTTGAAGGACAACATTTCTCAACGAGGAATTTAGGGATTTCACCATCTACGCTCCGTAATATCATCAAAAGGTTCAGGGAATCTGGAGAAATCACGGCAATGCCCGTGACCTTGGATCCCTCGGGCGGTACGTGCATCAAAAAGCCACATCCGTGTGTAAAGGATATCACCGCATGGGCTCGGGAACACTTCAGAAAACCACTGTCAGTAACTACAGTTGGTTGCTACATCTGTAAGTGCGAGTTAAAACTCTGCTATGCAAAGCCATTTATCAACAACACCCAGAAACGCTGCCGGTTACGCTGGGCCCGAGCTCATCTAAGATGGACTGATGCAAAGTGGAAAAGTGTTCTGTGGTCTGACGAGTCCACCTTTCAAATAGTTTTTGGAAACTGTGGACGTCGTGTTCTCCAAAGAGGAAAAGTAACGTCCGGACTGTTAGTGTAAAAGTCAGCATGTGTGATGGTATGGGGGTGTATTAGTGGCCAAGACATGGGTAACTTACACATGTGTGATGGTATGGCGGTGTATTAGTGGCCAAGACATGGGTAACTTACACATGTGTGATGGTATGGGGGTGTATTAGTGGCCAAGACATGGGTAACTTACACATGTGTGATGGTATGGCGGTGTATTAGTGGCCAAGACATGGGTAACTTACACATGTGTGATGGTATGGGGGTGTATTAGTGGCCAAGACATGGGTAACTTACACATGTGTGATGGTATGGGGGTGTATTAGTGGCCAAGACATGGGTAACTTACACATGTGTGATGGTATGGGGGTGTATTAGTGGCCAAGATATGGGTAACTTACACATGTGTGATGGTATGGGGGTGTATTAGTGGCCAAGACATGGGTAACTTACACATGTGTGATGGTATGGGGGTGTATTAGTGGCCAAGACATGGGTAACTTACACATGTGTGATGGTATGGGGGTGTATTAGTGGCCAAGATATGGGTAACTTACACATGTGTGATGGTATGGGGGTGTATTAGTGGCCAAGACATGGGTAACTTACACATGTGTGATGGTATGGGGGTGTATTAGTGGCCAAGACATGGGTAACTTACACATCTGTGAAGGCACCATTAATGCTGAAAGGTACATACAGCTTTTGGAGCAACATATGTTGTTATCATGGACGCCCCTGCTTATTTCAGCAAGACAATGCCAAGCCAGGTGTTACAACAGCGTGGCTTCATAGTAAAAGAGTGCGGGTACTAGACTGGCCTGCCTGTAGTCCAGACATTGAAGGCTAAAATATGAGAAGGGAGACTGTTGAACAACTTAAGCTGTACATCAAGCAAGAATGGGAAAGAATTCCACTTCAAAAATGTGTCTCCTCACTTCCCAAACCTTTACTGAGTGTTGTTAAAAGGAAAGGCCATGTAACACACTGGTAAAAATGCATTTTTTGCAATGTGTTGCTGCCACTAAATTCTAACTGCATGATTATTTGCCAAAAAATAAGAAAGTTTCTGAGTGTGAACATGAAATATCTTGTCTTTGCAGTCTATTCAATTGAATATAAATTGAAAAGGATTTGTTGTATTCTCTTTTTATTGAGCATTTACACAACGTGACAACTTCACCGCTTTTGGCTTTTGTATTTTCACTGTTAGACGCGGCCCTCAGCAAGCAGCCATTGTCGTCATTTGGTCCTTCAATAAAAAGGAGTTTGACACACCTGATACACACATTCAGGCGTTGAAAGTAAAAAATATAATAAAATAATGAACAGTATGACTTCTTTTGAACACTTTATGAACATGACCCTTCTAGAACCCGGAGAATTTTAGCAGGATTTTCCTTTTAAACTGCCATTGCTCAAAAATAATAATGAATCAAAATCAACGTTGTTATGAATTCATGACCTACTCAAGTCTCCAATTACTTCAACAATTCTACTTGGAAATATTTTGTTGTTGAAAGTAAAATTTTTATAACACTTTTATGAGAATTTTGTTTGCTCAAAAAATAATAATGAATCAAAATCAACGTTGGTATGAATTATTGACCTTTTTGAATGGGAACAGCACTTTTTTATTTTTATTTTGCCAAAAGTTCACTAATATTATGAAAGATATGGCATTTTTAATGCATTCTAAATATTAAATGAATGTAAATAAAAGTCTGTTTACAGCGAAGCCAATGGGAACTCCATTATTTTGCCCATAAAATCTAATAAATAATCATTCAAACACCGCCGTTTATAGCGGCGACGTAATCACTCCCGTGTGTGTCTATGTTTACATCATGGAGTGGTCTGCTGCTTCCTCGCTTCCCTGCACGTTTATTCTAGATCATAAATTACACATCTCGCCTGGACAGAAGACGTCTGAGTAGGTATTCCGATTAGTTGGTACACTTTGACAACCATTTGTAATAATAATGAATCAAATCAACGTTGGTATGAATTATTGACCTTTTTTAAGGGAACTGTACTTTTTTATTTTTATTTTGCCTATCGTTCACTAATATTATGAACGACATGGAACTTTTAATGCATTCTAAATATTAAATACATGTACATAAAAGTCTGTTTAGAGTGGAGCCAACGGGAGCTCCACTATTTTGCCCATAAAATCCAATAAATAATCATTCAAAAACTGCCAACAATACTCCATTTACATTTCCTGACTCGAATATTAACCACGTATTAGTGATATTGTTATTATAAGCGCTAACACAGACAAACTGTTTAATGTAATCACTCCCGTGTGTGCCTATGTTTACATCATGGAGTGGTCTGCTGCTTCCTCGCTTCCCTGCACATTGATTCTAGATCACAAATAACACATCTCGCCTGGACAGAAGACGTCTGAGTAGGTATTCCGATAAGTTGGTACACTTTGACAACCATTTGTAATAATAATGAATCAAAATCAACGTTGGTATGAATTATTGATCTTTTTTAAGGGGAACAGCACTTTTTTTAATATTTTATTTTGCCTATCGTTCACTAATATTATGAAAGACATGGCATTTGTAATATTAACATGACATTCTAAATATTAAATGAATGTAAATAAAAGTCTGTTTACAGCGAAGCGAAATAACACATCTCGCCTGGACAGAAGACGTCTGAGTAGGTAATCCGATAAGTTGGTACACTTTGACAACCATTTGAGACAACAAAAATGGCGAAGACGACACAAAAAGACCCCATCCCTTTTCCTTGTGAGGATTATGAGTCATTCTTCACCTAAATGGGAATATATGAACACCCCAGCAGTCGGCATGCTAATGACAGCAGACATTGTACAGTAAGTGATGTTTTCTTATGTTTGTTGGCTTGATGCATTTTTTTTTTTTAAATGAATGCGTCGCATATGCTTAAAATGATCAAAATACGTAAATATTAAATGTTATTATAAGTATATACTGACATCATGTATATAAATCCTCAAGGCTAGCACGTTCCCTTTGCTAGTAAGTAAACAAACTGAAGCGTACCAGGATGCCCAGGCTGGTGGAGTAGAAGGGCGAGGTGAAGTCGATGACTCTGCTCCTCGCCGAGTTGATGGAGAACGAGGTGACCGCCATGTCCGCCGTCCCGCTCCTCAGGTCCCCGACCAGCCCCGTCCAGCGCCCGGCTCCGCTCATGGCGCCGTACTTTCCGTCCCCCACGATGTAGAGGTCAAAGGTGAAGCCCATGTCCTCCGCCAGCTTCTCCAGCAGGTCCACGCAGTAGCCGTAGCAGCACTTCCTCAGATCCTCCGGAAGGCCTGAGAGGTAGAGGACGGCGTGGACTGAATCCCAATAGAATCAGCGGCTCCGGTCTACCAGGTTAATGTGGACTCATCACTGTGATACATGCATGCCTGTTGTTTGTCTTGCTTCAAAGGAGTCATGATTAGGAGTTTTCATTTAAAACACTTTCTTGAGGTCTACATAACACGTCACGGTAATCCAAGTTTCCATGTTTGTAGTATAGGGGTAACCTACCCTACGGACAATTACCAGAAATGTGAATTATACGCTACTTTTTACAGTAGGAAAGGGATCTGTAACTATTTGGAAGAATAGTTAAAAAGAGTTGGGAGAGTGGCCGTGCCAGCAACCTGAGGGTTCTTGGTTCGATCCCCACCTTCTACCAACCTCGTCACGTCCGTTGTGTCCTAGAGCAAGACACTTCACCCTTGCTCCTGATGGCTGCTGGTAGCGCCTTCAATGTGTGAATGTGTGTGTGAATGGGTGAATGTGGAAATAGTGTCAAAGCGCTTTGAGTACCTTGAAGGTAGAAAAGCGCTATACAAGTATAACCCATTTACCATTTACCAATCTACCCTTTAAAGTCCGAAGAACCAAACTTACCGCCTTCCCAGTCGGCTGTTGAAGTGTTGGGGTTGTGCAGGTGGTTAAAGAGTCCTTGTATGACGTCGGAACGGTTGGTTCTGGGGTCCAGGCAGAGCTGACCGGCCGGACACAGCCCATCTTCGTCCACCTCGCGCGTGAACACAAACGGATGTTCCACCAACGTCACCACCCGCAGACGGTGACCCTCGACGGAAAGCCCGGGCCTCCAGCGTCCCCCGGCGTTCAGGTCGCCCTGGCCGTCGCCCCCTCTCACCCCAGCGCCCAGGCCTTGCCCCTGGCTGCTCCCGAAGCCTCCCAGCCCCAGGACGCCCCCCTCCAACTCCAGCCTGCCTCGGGACCACTGCCCCACGGTGACCCACGCCGGCTGGCCCAGAGCGCCCCTCTTGAGGCTCCAGACGTGGAACAGCTGCGAGGAGAGCACCCTGGAGAGGCCGGCGTCCACCTGGATCAGGCCCGTGGCGCCGGCGAAGGAGGCGTTGGAGAAAAACCTTGGACAAGGACAGAAAGGCAGCGATCACCATTGATGGTCAGTCCAATTACGATAAACATCCCCGCCATCAAGTCAATGTAATAGGAAAACCGGGGAAGGGTAATGAAAAGGCTAAAAAGAATATTGCAGATGTGACAGGAGAGCTTTTTCCGAGTCATCTCCGATGAGAAATTGCGCCTCCCAGAAAGTCATAATTAAAAGTTCACGCAGAGCAGTTGGAGTCTTTCTGCGAGCCGCGTCGTCCGCCCTGACCGACATTGCTATTCGCCTCACTCGCCTGCTGCCTCCAACACCGCACTTTACTAGGGAAATATATTAGCGCCCAGCAATCCTGCTCGCCACATAAATCTGCCGCGCTTTCTTCAACCCTGCAGGAACCGTTAGCTCTGGTCTCAGCCCCCGATTGCGTAAAGACCCTCCGTGGGGGCGCTCAATGCCAACAGATGTTTGATCGGGTCTTGATTGGCGTTGGCTCTGACATTGGACACCTTGTTTAAAAGTGGAAGAACGCCGGGATCCTTGGAGCAGGTGAACCGTGCAGGGACTGTTGATGATGAGGTCTGAGAAAAAAGGTAGCTAAGCTCCCCCTTGTGTTTGCGCAACCCCCCTTTTCTCAGCCACCTGCACTGCAAAAAGTCAGTGTTCAAAAACAAGACAAAAAAATACAAAAATGAGGGGTATTTTATTTGAACTAAGCAAAATGATCTGCCGATAGAACAAGACAATTCGGCTTGTCAAGACTTTCCAAAACAAGTCAAATTAGCTAACCTCAATGAACCCAAAACACTGTAAAAAAACGGTCATCTACTGCAGTGGTCCCCAACCTTTTTGTATTTGGGGACCGGTCAACGCTTGAAAATTTGTCCCACGGACCGGGGGGGGGGGGGGGGGGGGGGTGGCTGGGGTGGGGGGGGGTGGCTTGGGGGTGAGGGGAGGGCGTGGAATTTTTTATTTGTAATTTTTTTTTTTTCCCCCATAAAGAAATACAATCATGTGTGCTTACGGACTGTATCCCTGCAGACTGTATTGATCTATATTGATATGTAATGTACATATTGTGTTTTTTATGTTGATTTAATTTAAAAAAAAAAAAAAAAAAAAAAAATATTATTATTTTTATTTTTTTACATTTCATATATATATATATATATATATATATATATATATATATATATATATATATATATATATATATATACATATATATATATATATATATATATATATATATATATATATATATATATATATATATATATATAACAATATATGCCACATGTGCAACAAATCCAGTCCTGAAATGTGCTCGCTCCTAAATATTCCAAAGTCAACTGTCAGCTTTATTATAAGAAAAGGGAAGAGTTTGGGAACAACAGCAACTCAGCCACCAAGTGGTAAGCCACGTAAACTGACAGACTCTAGTTGTGTTATGTATTGTTATTATATTGTTAGCGCTCTCTAGTTGTGTTATGTATTGTTAATATATTGTTAGCGCTCTCTTGTTGTGTTATGTATTGTCATTATATTGTTAGCGCTCTCTAGTTGTGTTACGTATTGTTATTATATTGTTAGCGCTCTCTAGTTGTGTTATGCATTGTTATTATATTGTTAGCGCTCTCTTGTTGTGTTACGTATTGTTATTATATTGTTAGCGCTCTCTAGTTGTGTTATGTATTGTCATTATATTGTTAGCGCTCTCTAGTTGTGTTATGTATTGTTATTATATAGTTAGTGTGTTATGTATTGTTATTGATCAACATGCAGCTAACATGCTAGTTTCTAACAACATGTTGTTTCTGTTCTGTGGAGGCCCCTTGTGACTAGGTTGTGACTAGGTTGGTCTCGGGCCCCCAGACGTCTTAATGCCACCCTGCACATTCATCAAGGCGGCCCCACACACACACACACACACACACACACACACACACACACACACACACACACACACACACACACACACACACACACACACACACACACACACACACACACTCACACACACACACACACACACACACACTTTGCTCGGCCACAAAGACATTTAAAAACTGTATCTTTTATCGTGCTGGGAAACTGCAAAATCATTTTCCTTTTGTGGCCCTTCATGCTGATTGTTGCATGCAGATAAGAGCGGGAGGCAAAGACAAGGACAAAGTCTTGTTGTGAGTCTGTGTGTGTTTGTGCGGCAGGCTAGAAGGCTGTCCTGGTAATGGATGAGCGTGGGCGTCGGGGCAGCGTGATAAGTCGTCCGCCGGCGTCAGGGATGAAGCGCTTCCTGTCAATAACACCTGGCCGCCGTTTCCGTGTTTAAGAGTAAATGTCAACAGAGTGCCACGGTAAGTGATGACTCTATAAGAGAGCGTCTCACCCCCCACACCTTATCGCTCCATCTCGCCTGGGAGGAAACTTTACTCCCTCCGAGTGCAGCCACACTGCAAAAACTGACATCTAATGGTCAAAAGTCCCAATTGTGTCCAAAATACCTCCCCAGGTTCCAGTCCCACGAGTCCCGCCGCCGGCCGCACGAGTCCCGGGATGCAAAAAATGTCCAGAACCCACCCAGCAAAGTCCCACAGGAAGTGGGGGAGAAAAGTGAGAAAAGTCGTCAAAAGTCCCCAAAAATGTTCAAAATAACTACCCAGGTTTGAGTCCCACAAGTCCCAGGATGCCCAAGATGTCCACAACACACCCAGACCAGTCCTACAGGGATGGGGGATAAAAGTTGGAAAAGTCGGCAAAAGTCCCCAAAATGTTCAAAATAGGGACTCGAACCCGGGTGTGATTTTTGAACATTTTACCCACTTTTCTCACTTTTCTCCCCGCCTTCCCGTGGGACTTTTCTGAGTGCGTTTGGGACATTTCAAAAACAAAAACGTGTCATACTGTATTCAGCCGTAACTTTTCCCGAAAAATGATGAAAATGAGAAACATTTCAAAAACAAAAGTGTCAAAACATTTCTAGAATCCAGAAGTGTCTAAAAATGTTGAAAATAAAACAAAAGTATCAAAAATGGCTGGAATAAAAAAGTGTCAAAAAAATTCTAAAATACAGGAGTGTCTAAAACTGTCAAAAATTAAAAACAGTGTCAAAAATGTCTTGAATAAAAAAGTGTCAAAAAATGTCAAAAATTAAAAAGTGTCAAAAAATGTCTTTAATAAAAAAGTGTCAAAAAATGTCAAAAAATGTCAAAAACAAAAACGTGTCGTACTGTATTCGGTAGTGATGATAACTTGGTGTCAAAGTCTCGATACCTAAAACTTTTAAGTCCAATTCTGTCCACCTTTTGGAGGCGGTATCAGCCGTAACTTTTCCCAAAAAATGATGAAAATGAGAAAAATTTCAAAAATAAAAGTGTCAAAATATTTCTAAAATCCAGAAGTGTCTAAAAATGTCAAAAATAAAAAAAATATCAAAAATGTCTTAAATAAAAAAGTGTTAAAATATTTCAAAAATTTTAAAGTGTCAAAACATTTCTAAAATCCAGAAGTGTCTAAAAATGTCAAAAATTAAAAAAAGTGTCAAAAATGTCTTGAATAAAAAAGTGTCAAAAAATGTCAAAAATGTAAAAGTGTCAAAAATGTTCTAAAATCCAGAAGTGTCTAACAATGTTAAAAATAAAAAACAGTGTCAAAAATGTCTCGAATAAAAAATTGTCAAAAAATGTCAAAAATCAAAAAGTGTCAAAAAATGTCTTAAATAAAAAAGTATCAAAAAATGTCAAAAACAAAAACGTGTCGTACTATATTCGGTAGTGACGATAACTTGGTGTCAAAGTCTCAATACCTAAAACAATCAAGTCCAATTCTGTCCACCTTTTGGAGGCGGTATCAGCCGTAAATTTTCCCGAAAAATTATGAAAATTAGAAAAATTTCAAAAATAAAAGTGTCAAAATATTTCTAAAATCCAGAAGTGTCTAAAAATGTCAAAAATAAAAACAAGTATCAAACATTTCTTGAATAAAAAAGTGTCAAAAAATTTCAAACATTTTAAAGTGTCAAAAAATGTCAAAAATGTAAAAATGTCAAAACATTTCTAAAATCCAGAAGTGTCTAAAAATGTCAAAAATAAAAAAACAATGTCAAAAATGTCTTGAATAAAAAAGTGTCAAAAAATGTCAAAAATTAAAAAGTGTCAAAAAATGTCTTAAATAAAAAAAGGGTCAACAAATGTCAAAAACAAAAACGTGTCGTACTGTATTCGGTAGTGACGATAACTTGGTGTCAAAGTCTCGATACCTAAAACCATCAAGTCCAATTCTGTCCACCTTTTGGAGGCGGTATCAGCCGTAACTTTTCCCGAAAAATTTCAAAAATAAAAGTGTCAAAACATTTCTAAAATCCAGAAGTGTCTAAAAATGTCAAAAATTAAAAAAAAGGATAAAAAATGTCTTGAATAAAAAAGTGTCTAAAATTGTCAAAAATGTAAAAGTGTCAAAAAATGTCAAAAATGTAAAAGTGTCAAAATATTTCTAAAATCCAGAAGTGTCTAAAAATTTCAAAAATAAAAAACAATGTCAAAAATGTCTTGATTAAAAAAGTGTCAAAAAATGTCAAAAATTAAAAAGTGTCAAAAAATGTCTTAAATAAAAAAAGGGTCAACAAATGTCAAAAACAAAAACGTGTCGTACTGTATTCGGTAGTGACGATAACTTGGTGTCAAAGTCTTGATACCTAAAACAATCAAGTCCAATTCTGTCCACCTTTTGGAGGCGGTATCAGCCGTAACTTTTCCCGAAAAATGATGAAAGTGAGAAAAATTTCAAAAATAAAAGTGTCAAAACATTTCTTAAATCCAGAAGTGTTGGCGCGATGATGTCATGTTATCGATCGAAAAATGCATTTTTAGACAATATGATTTGCCTGAGCGTTGCCTTTTTGCCTTTCCATTAAGAACAATAAATTAGTTTTTAGTATAAATTTGCTGGTGTCAAGAAATGTAATGCCGAGCGCATATCATTATGTCAAGATAATGGCACTAGCATTTACTTCATTTAAGAATATTTTTCAACGTATTGAGAAAAAGGGTCTCTTTTTTTTTCTACCAAGAAAAGTGCACTTGTTATTAGTGAGAATATACTTATTAGGGCCCGCACGGACCATTGTCAAAGGAATCCCAAAGGGAGTCCTTTTGCAATGGGACGAAAGGACCTGTTGAATTTGTAAGGTTTTATTATTATTATTATTATTATTATTATTATTATTATTATTCCGCAGCTTTGCGCACTACTTTGCCCCTCTTAACATGCTTCAAAACTCACAACATTTTACACACACATCAAAAAACGTGTACACAACACTTTAGTCAAAAAACCAAACCCCAAAAATCAAAATTGCGCTCTAGCGCCCCCTAGGGAAAAAACAAAAACAAACTGCATGTAACTCCCACTAGGAAGGTCGTAGAGACATGAAACAAAAACCTCTATGTAGGTCTCACTTAGAGCTATCCATCCATCCCTCCATTTTCTACCGCTTATTCCCTTCAGGGTCGCGGGGGGCGCTGGAGCCTATCTCAGCTACAATCGGGCGGAAGGCGGGGTACACCCTGGACAAGTCGCCACCTCATCGCAGGGCCAACACAGATAGACAGACAACATTCACACTCACATTCACACACTAGGGCCAATTTTAGTGTTGCCATCACTTAGAGCTAGATTTCATAATTCAACATCCTTCAGCAAAAATCAACAGGAATTTGGAAATCACCCCTTCAAAACAAAAGTTTCATAAAAACTAATTTTTGCCTCTTTGAGCTGTAATTTGACCCCCTTAAAATACTTCAAAGCTCACCAAACTTTTTACACACATCTGGACTGGCGGAAATTGCGATCTAATAAAAAAAAACGAACCCCAAAACTCAAAATTGCGCTCTAGCGCCCCCTAGGAGTGTTTTGTCTGTGTTTTAACACAGACAAAACTGCTCCTCGGAGGAAAACACAGACAAAACTGTTTGTAACTTCCGGTAGGAACGTCTTAGAGACATGAAACAAAAACCTCTATGTAGGTCTCACTTAGACCTACATTTCAGAATTTAACATCCTTCAGCAAAAATCAACAGGAAGTTGGAAATCACCCCTTCAAAACAAAAGTTTCATAAAAACTCATTTTTGCCTCTTTGAGCTGTAATTTGACCCCCTTAAAATACTTCAAAACTCACCAAACTTTTTACACACATCAGGACTGGCGGAAATTGCGATCTAATAAAAAAAAACGAACCCCAAAACTCAAAATTGCGCTCTAGCGCCCCCTAGGAGTGTTTTGCTGCTCCTCGGAGGAAAACACAGACAAAACTGCTCGTAACTTCCGGTAGGAACGTCTTAGAGACATGAAACAAAAACCTCTATGTAGGTCTCACTTAGAGCTACATTTCATAGATTGACATCCTTCAGCAACTAGCACCTGCCAAATATGCGGGCCCGACCAACGCTGCTTGCAGCTTTAATTTTAAGATATTTTTGGGTTCATTGAGGTTAGCTAATTTGACTTGTTTTGGAAAGTCTTGACAAGCCAAATTTTCTTGTTCTATTGGCAGATAATTTTGCTTAGTTCAAGTAAAATACCCCTCATTTTATTTTATTTCGTTTTCTTGTTTTTGAACACTGACTTTTTGCAGTGAGCCAGTGAGACCCGGACTGGAAGCTTTCTGGCCTTTAAAGGCGTCCGCGTGGCATCAGTGTGGCAGACGAGTTTAGCGAGATGCCAGATCTTTCTTGGATAAACACTCACCCTTCCCCTCCCAACACAACTTCCTACTCTATTTCAACCTAATTTGTTTTTTCTTTCCCCTTCCGGCTTCCTGCGTCCTCTCGTGTGTATTTTCCCTTTAATGCACTGTGGGGAATAAACAAGCACATCCTTTTTTATTTGTATTATTATTATTCCTACCCCCAACTTTATTTTCTCAGGCTGAGTTTATTTCTTGCTGTGGCAACTGCACGTCCTCTCTTAAAGAAATAAACAAAAAATAACTTCTGACCTTCCTGCGTGCTTCTCCTTTCTTTCATTCATTCATTCTCGCCAGCTTCCTCTTTGCTTCTCAGCTGCTAAGTGTTTTCTCAAGGATACTTCATAAAATAGCCAACAGTCTCGTTAGAACGCGGCCGCCGTTAAGAGCTCTCATTTTCCCACCAGTCACACACTTTGAGTAAGCAACAAGGTAAAAGAAGGTAACCAAAAAGGTGACATAAAGTAAATAAAGGTAACTACAACATAAGTAGAAAGGTAAACACATGTTAACAGAAGGTAAAATAAGCTAAATAGAAGGTAAATAGAAGGTCAAAGAAAGTAAGTTAAAGGTATCAGGGAGGTAAATAAAAGGCAAATAAAGGTAAAGAAAGGTAACAGAAGGTACATAAAAAGTAAAATAAGGTAAATAGAAGGTACAACAATTTGAATAAAACATTTAAGAAGCTAAATACAGGTTCAAAAACACCAGCAAAAAGGTAAGAAAAGGTTAATACAATGTAAAACATGTAAATATAAGGTAAAATTAAGGTCAATAAAAAGGCAAATAGAAGGTAAATAAAAGGGAAAAAAAGTCAATTAAAGGTAACAGTGAGGTAAATAAATGGCAAATAAAGGTAAAGAGAAGGTAGATACAAAGTGAAATAAGGTAAATAGAAAGTACAAACATTTAAATAAAAGATTGAAAAAGCTAAATACAGGTTCAAAAAGACCGGGAAAAAAGTAAGAGAAGGTTAACAGAAGGTAAAACATGTGAATACGATGTGAAATAAGGTAAATAAAAGGTAAATAAAAGGTAAATAGAAGGTCAAAGAACGTAAAGTAAAGGTAACAGCGAAGTAAACAAAAGGCAAAGAAAGGTAAAGAGAAGGTAAAATAAGCTAAATAAAAGGTAAATTGAAGGTCAACAAAAGTAAATTAAAAGTATCAGGGATGTAAATGAAAGGCAAAGAAAGGTAAAGAGAAGGTACAAGAAGGTAGATAAAAAGTAAGATTAGGTAAATAGAAGGTACAGCAATTTGAATAAAAGATTGAAGAAGCTAAATACAGGTTCAAAAAGACCAGTAGAAAGGTAAGAGAAGGTTAATAGAAGGTAAAACATGTAAATATAAGGTAAAATAAGGTCAATAAAAGGCAAATAGAAGGTAAATAGAAGGTCAAAAAAAGTAAATTAAAGGTAGGAGGTAAATAAATGGCAAAGAAAGGTAATGAAAAAGTGAAATAAGGTAAATAGAAGGTACACACATTTAAATAAAAGATTGAAAACGTTAAATACAGGTTCAAAAAGATCAGTAAAAAGGTAAGCTAAGGTTAATAGAAGATAAAACATGTGAATATAAGGTAAAATAATGTAAATAGAAGGTAAATAGAAGGTCAAAGAAAGTAAATTAAAGGTAACAGGGAAGTAAATAAAAGGCACATGAAGGTAAAGAGAAGGTAAAACAAGCTAAATAAAAGGTAAATAGAAGGTCAAAGAAAGTAAGTTAAAGGTATCAGGGAGGTAAATAAAAGGCAAAGAAAGGTAAAGAGAAGGTAGCAGTAGGTAAATAAAAAGTAAGATTAGGTAAATAGAAGGTACAACAATTTGAATAAAATATTGAAGAAGCTAAACACAGGTTCAAAAATATCAGTAAAAAGGTAAGAGAAGGTTAATAGAAGGTAAAACATGTAAATATAAGGTAACATAAGGTCAATAAAAGGCAAAAAATAAAATAAAATGCATAACCCCATTTCAGTCAGTACCTATAAAAGTGCCAAAGTCCCTCCAGTTGTGGCACCAGCAGACAACTAACTAGTCTTGCTGGCTAGTTATCACCCGCTTGACTGGATCCAACCCTGGAGGGTCCTGGTCCAGTCCAGACCCAGCTCAGTTTAATCCAACCCTGGAGGGTCCTGGTCCAGCCCAGCGGGAGCTCAGTTTAAGTGCAAGACGGCGGGTGGGGAAGTCACCGCTTGGGGATTATGATTGTTGATGATCGCTCTCAGCGGGGGTGGGGGGGTGGGGGGGGGTGGGGGCACCATGCAGACCTCACCCTCGTGTCTTCAGTACAAGGCGCACACAGCCCACAATGCTTTCGGGTGTGCACAATCGTCATCATTGGGGCCTCTTGGACCTCAGCTGTCACATGGGGTATGTTCCTGGACCTCAGCTGTCACATGGGGTATGTTCTTGGACCTCAGCTGTCACATGGGGTATGTTCTTGGACCTCAGCTGTCACATGGGGTACGTTCTTGGACCTCAGCTGTCACATGGGGTATGTTCTTGGACCTCAGCTGTCACATGGGGTATGTTCTTGGACCTCAGCTGTCACATGGGGTATGTTCTTGGACCTCAGCTGTCACATGGGGTACGTTCTTGGACCTCAGCTGTCACATGGGGTATGTTCTTAGACCTCAGCTGTCACATGGGGTATGTTCTTGGACATTTTTTCATGTGCATTTTTTGGAGTAATATTTTCCCATCTCTAAGACGAATGCATCCGTGGAGGGGGGCGTGGCCCGCGGGCCTGCCGCGGAACGGGGCGTGCCAGGACCGGCCTCGAAGACAGCGACAGGTGCGTGGATGGCCCAGGTGCTTTCATGGCGAGTTTACTGACAGATATAAGTAAGAACTTTACACTACTTTATATTAGAAATGGCAACATGAATGTCACATAACAAGAAGATAGAGACAAAGAAGAAGCTTATCCACTACGGCGTCGCCACGGACTACAAAGGCGGACGCGAGCAATTTTGCAGGACTTATGCAGATCCCAAATACAGATCAGCAGGTACCAGAAGGTAAGAACAGTTGCTTTTGCATAATATTGCCAAACAAAAGGCCAGATAATATGTCTTACCTTGTACACACAGCATAATAATACTCCTATGTTGAAGCACAGTACAATCCATCAAGTGGTGTGGCTTCATAGCTTACCAAAGTCATACTAAAACATTTTGATACATTTTTGAGCGCCGTGTGTAATGTTCTATATTTTCAATTGGACATATAATATTTTGGTGTTGTTTTCTTGAGTTTTCATTTCTTGTTTCTTTTTGCTTTTTATTATTACTATTATTATTATTATATTATTGTTTTTGTTATTCATTCTTGAATGGCTTTTTTGTTGTTTTTTTGCTAAATTTGTTTGTTTTTGTTTTGTCTACATATTCGAAATAAACATGAAAGAAAGAAAGAAAGAAAGAAAGAAAGAAAGAAAGAAAGAGTCATATTGCAGTCCACACATATGTCTTATGTGTGACTGCCATCTACTGGTCACACTTATCATTTCACATTTGTACCAAATAAAATAGCTTTGAGGTCGTTAAGCACAACTAAAGTTATTTGTGTGTAATGTTCTATATTTTTAATGGAACATATAACATGTTGGTGTTGTTTACTTGAGTTTTCATTTCTTGTTTCTTTTTGCTTTTTATTATTACTATTATTATTATTATTATATTGTTTTTGTTATTCATTATTGAATGGCTTTTTTGTTGTTTTTTTGCAAAATTTGTTTGTTTTTGTTTTGTCTACATATTCTAAATAAACATGAAAGAAAGAAAGAAAGAGTCATATTGCAGTCCACACATATGTCTTATGTGTGGCTGCCATCTACTGGTCACACTTATCATTTCACATTTGTACCAAATAAAATAGCTTTGAGGTCGTTAAGCACAACTAAAGTTATTTGTGTGTAATGTTCTATATTTTTAATGGGACATATAACATTTTGGTGTTGTTTACTTGAGTTTTCATTTCTTGTTTCTTTTTGCTTTTAATTATTACCATTATTATTATTATATTATTGTTTTTGTTATTCATTCTTGAATGGCTTTTTTGTTGTTTTTTTGCAAAATTTGTTTGTTTTTGTTTTGTCTACATATTCGAAATAAACATGAAAGAAAGAAAGAGTGATATTGCAGTCCACACATATGTCTTATGTGTGGCTGCCATCTACTGGTCACACTTATCATTTCACATGTGTACCAAATAAAATAGCTTTGAGGTCGTTAAGCACAACTAAAGTTATTTGTGTGTAATGTTCTGTATTTTCAGTGGAACATATACAATGTTGGTGTTGTTTACTTGAGCCATATTGCAATCATATTGCAGTCTACACGTATGTCTTATGTTTGACTGCCATCTACTGGTCACAATTACCATTACACCATGTACCAAATAAAATAGATTCGAGCTTGTTAAGCAAAACCAGAATTATTCCGTACATTAGCGGGATATATACAGTATATATGTACCGTATTTTCCGGACTATAAGGCGCACTTAAAACTCCTCAAGACTCGACAGTGCGCCCTATAGTCCAGAAAAGACGGTACATATTTTAAAATATATTATACATATGTACTGTATGTAGTGTATTTTATCCATCGAAGCTTTTCGAACGTGTAACCTGTTTCGAAAAAGTTTTATTAACCTTTTTTGACCAAAGAATACGTTGTGAGAATCGATTGTGAATCAAAACGTCACCCCAGGAATCGGAATGGGCGCCCAAAGATTTGCACCCTAGATGCAGTGTTGGCCTAAAAAAAAAAAAAATAAAAAATAAATAAAATAAATAAATAAATAAATAAATATTTTAAAAAAAAGTATTTTTAAAATTGTATTCACAAAAATCACCTCATGTTGATCAATCTAATACAATAAAATAGAGCAGTCCCAACTCAAACACAATCCCAGTGTTACAATACTTTCGTTACAAAAGAGCATTTGAGAAGACATAAATATTAAATACATGTGTGAGAAAAAAAGAAAAAAAAATACATGTGTGGAGGGGGGAGTGGCCAGCACGCCTGCAGGAGCAAAAGTCACCGCCTCTGTCTATGGTGCTGAGGACGAGCACCATCGGATAGGGGCGGGGCATGGGCTGACGGCGAGACACAGCTGGCAGGTGATTAAATGCAGTGTTGATGCACACACACACACACACGTGCACGCACGCACGCACACACACACACACACACACACACACGTTTTATGAACCTTATTCGACCAAATGATACATTGTGAGAATCGATTCTGAATCAAAACGTCACCCCAGGAGTCGGAATGGGCGCCCAAAGATTCACACCCTAGATGCAGTGTTGGCCTAAAAAAATATTTTACAAAAAGTATTTTTAAAATTGTATTCACAAAAATCACCTCATGTTGATCAATCTAATAAAATAAAATAGAGCAGTCCCAACTCAAACACAATCCCAGTGTTACAATACTTTCTTTACAAAAGAGCATTTGAGAAGACATAAATATTAAATACATGTGTGAGAAAAAAAAAAAAAAAAAAATACATGTGTGGAGGGGGGAGTGGCCAGCACGCCTGCAGGAGCAAAAGTCACCGCCTCTGTCTATGGTGCTGAGGACGAGCACCATCGGATAGGGGCGGGGCATGGGCTGACGGCGAGACACAGCTGGCAGGTGATTAGATGCAGTGTTGATGCACACACACACACACACGTGCACACACGCACACACACGCACACACACACACACAAATGTTATGAACCCTTTTTGACCATATAATACATTGTGAGAATCGATTCTGAATCAAAACGTCACCCCAGGAATCGGAATGGGCGCCCAAAGATTCGCACCCTAGATGCAGTGTTGGCCTAAAAAAATATTTTACAAAAAGTATTTTTAAAATTGTATTCACAAAAATCACCTCATGTTGATCAATCTAATAAAATAAAATAGAGCAGTCCCAATTCAAACACAATCCCAGTGTTACAATACTTTCTTTACAAAAGAGCATTTGAGAAGACATAAATATTAAATACATGTGTGAGAAAAAAAATAAAAATAAAAAAATAAAAAAATACATGTGTGGAGGGGGGAGTGGCCAGCACGCCTGCAGGAGCAAAAGTCACCGCCTCTGTCTACGGTGCTGAGGACGAGCACCATCGGATAGGGGCGGGGCATGGGCTGACGGCGAGACACATCTGGCAGGTGATTAGATGCAGTGTTGATGCACACACACTCACGCACGCACACACACGCATACACACACACACACGTTTTATGAACCTTATTCAACCAAATGATACATTGTGAGAATCGATTCTGAATCAAAACGTCACCCCAGGAGTCGGAATGGGCGCCCAAAGATTCACACCCCTACTAAAAAGGTATTTCGTTGAAGGGATCATTCGTGTGTCTGCACGTACCTGGACAGGTATCGTCCCGAAGAAGGTGTTTCCCGTGGCGCCGGCTTGTCGTAGCAGTTGACCGTGTTCTGAATCAGCGCCAAGTCAGGCCTCGCCACGGTCGCCACGGTGATGGCGCGGCCAATCAGCTGCAGAGCATCCCGGATGTAAAAGCTGATGGGCTTGCGTCCGACCTCGCCGTACGCCAGCAGGCCAAGCGGACCCCCCAAGGTGTGCAGGGAGTCCGGCGACAGGGGGTATCCCATGATCCACTGCAGCGCCGGCAGCGACGGGGCGAGCCTCTGGGCGACCCGCAGCACGGAGGAGACGCACTCCGGGTCGGAGCCCAGGAGGAGGACGCTGGAGACGGGCGAGGCGGAGCGCAGGAAACTGGTGGAGAGAATCCTCAAGGCCTCGTCTTCCCGCCTTTCCTCGCTGGCCTCGCCTCTCCTGTCCCCGCCCCTTCCCGACACGCGGGTCAGGTTGATGACGTCCCACAGGCGCCAGGCGGCGCCGCCGTGCGTCCGGAGGTGAGAGAGCAGCCCGTCGCTGCCTTCCTCCCAGCCGGGGCAGAGCACGGCGGCGCCGCCCCAGGTGCCCTCCTCTCGGGCGCCGCTCTCTTGGACGCCGTCGCCGCCCCGCAGGACCGCCAGCAGCAGGCTGCCCAGGGAGGACGGGGGAACACGAGCCGACATCTGAAGGTGGAACAGGTTCTGTTGGAGAGAAGCAACACCTTAAGGATTGTTGGAATTCTTAAAAACATTTTTTCGTACAGGAAATAATGTCATTTCTAATATAAAACAGGTCAAATTGTCGCCAAAAAGAAGAGTAGAAATATGTTAATCACTGCAATTAATAACAAGATAACACCCAGTTTTTGTTT
>NC_084733.1:1531865-1556865 GCF_033978785.1 Entelurus aequoreus | reverse complement strand
GAGGTTGGAGGAGGTTAGCCTGTCCGGAGCGGAGGTGTGGTGTGGAGGATTTGGGGGTGAGTAGTTCTTTGAAAGGATTCAAGAACATAACCCTGTTCTACTCATTTTTGGACTACCGTATTTTTGGACACTTTAAAATCCTTTCATTTTCTCACAGCTCACCCTTTAGAGCATAATAATAATAATAATGATAATAGATTTTATGTGTAAAAAGCACTTTATATTGAGTAAACAACCTCAAAATGCTACAGTGTATTAAAAAAAATTAAACAAATAAAAATAAAAAGATAATAAAAAATAAATAAAAATAAAAACTAGAACAGCCAAATAGCTAAAACTAGTATGCATAAATCTAAAATTTTTTTTTTTTTTTTTTAAAAGAATGGTTTTTAAGCCTTTTTTAAAAGCATCCACAGTCTGTGGGGCCCTCAGGTGGTCAGGGAGAGCGTTCCACAGACTGGGAGCGGCGGTGCAGAAAGCCCGGTCTCCCATTGTTGGTAGCTTTGTCCTCGGAGGTTGGAGCAGGTTAGTGTGTCCGGAGCGGAGGTGTGGTGTGGAGGATTTGGGGGTGAGCAGTTTTTAATCAACTTTTTGAGCCAAGGCACATTCTTTGCGTTGAAAAAATGCGGAGGCACACCACCAGCAGAAATCATTAAAAAATCGAAACTCGGTTGACAGTAAAAAGTGGTTGTCGCAATTGTTGGATATGAATTTAAAGCATAACCAAGCATGCATCACTATAGCTCTTGTCTCAAAGTAGGTGTACGGTCACCACCTGTCACATCACACCCTGACTTATTTGGACTTGTTTCCTGTGTGTAGTGTTTGACTTCTTGTCTTGCGCTCCTATTTTGGTGGCTTTTTCTAATTTTTGGGTATTTTCCTGTAGCAGTTTCATGTCTTCCTTTTATCCTTCTTTGTGGGGACATTGTTGATTGTCATGTCATGTTCGGATGTACTTTGTCTTTGCTCCACAGTAAGTCTTTGCTGTCGTCCAGCATTCTGTTTTTGTTGACTTTGTAGCCAGTTCAGTTCTAGTTTGGTTCTGCATAGATGCCTTTTCTTAGGGGCACTCACCTTTTGTTTATTTTTGGTTTAAGCATAAGACACCTTTTTACCTGCACACTGCCTTCCGCTGTTTCCCACATCTACAAAGCAATTAGCTACCTGCTGCCACCTACTGGTATGGAAGAGTATTACATGGTTACTCTGCCCAGCTCTAGACAGCACCGACACTCAACAACAACACATCATTTGCAGACTAGAATTACTGCTTTGCAAAATATATTTTAAACCCAGATAGGTGAATTTAGATCATCTCCCACGGCACACCCGACTGTATCTCACGGGTGCCGCGGCACAGTGGTTGAAAAACACTGCTTTACAGCACAGCTGTAACTTCCTGGCACTAAACCTGCAGAAAATAGTTCCTCTCAGGTTCCTCTATGTTGACATTTTCATACTTTGCACTATTTTGTTACACTTTATTAAAGATTTCTTACATTTTCCAAATGTTTGCAGCTTTATTTTATGAGGTTTTTGTTAAGTTTTCAATGTGATTTTACAAGTTTGTTTACCATCAGACGATGTCACACCTTGGTGACTGTTTTGGATCTTCCTGTTTGTGTGGTGTTTAAATTCCTGGCCAGTACTCTTATTTTGTAGTTCCACTTCCCCTGTCTGTCAACTGAGCGCTGACTCCCACACCTGTCACTGGTTGGCAACCGGATCACACCTGTACCAGGATCACACCTGTACCAGGATCACACATGTACCAGGATCACACCTGTACCAGGATCACACATGTACCAGGATCACACCTGTACCAGGATCACACCTGTACCAGGTTGCCAATGAGTCTCCTGTATCAGTCTGGCCAAGTCTTCCAGACCTTACTTTACTTTGTCTTCTACTTTATGCTAGTGAGTGTCTATTTTCCTACCAAAATAAGTTCCTTGTATTGTGCACTCGCCTTCTTTTGTTCCTTTTCCCACTCCTACTTGCGTGTCCCCCGTGAGAGTCTTTTCTTTTGTTTATAATATGAAATAATATCATTTTTGCTCACTGTCTGCCTCCCACTTGCTGCATCTTGTGTGAAATATGTTTATCAAAGTCAGGGTTAGGGTTAGGGTTAGAGGGGTTAGGTTTGGAGTTAAGGTTAGGGTTAGGGTTAGGGTTAGGATTAGAGTTAGGGTTGGGGTTGGGGTTGGGGTTAAGGTTAGGGTTAGGGGTTAGGGTTAGGGTTGGGGTTAGGTTTGGGGTTAGGGTTAGGGTTGGGGGAGGGGTTAGGGTTAGGGTTAGGGTTAGGGTTAGGGGTTAGGTTTAGGTTTAGGCTTAGGGTTAGGGTTGGGGTTAGGTTTGGGGTTAGGGTTGGGGTTGGGGTTAGGGTTAGGGGTTAGGGTTAGGGTTAGGGTCGGGGTTAGGGTTAGGGTTTGGGTTGGGGTTAGGTTTGGGGTTAGGGTTAGGGTTGGGGTTGGGTTTAGGTTTAGGGTTAGGGTTAGGGATAGGGTTAGGGTTAGGGTTGCGGTTGGGGTTAGGGTTAGGGTTAGGTTTTGGGGGGGTTAGGGTTAGGGTTAGGGTTGGGGTTGGAGTTAGGGTTAGGGTTGGGGTTAGGTTTGGGGTTAGGGTTAGGGTTAGGGGTTAGGGTTAGGGTTAGGGTTGGGTTAGGGTTAGGGTTAGGGTTGGGTTAGGGTTAGGGTTAGGGTTAGGGTTAGGGTTAGGGTTGGGTTTGGGGTTAGGTTTAGGGTTAGGGTTGGGGTTAGGTTTGGGGTTAGGGTTGGGGTTGGGGCTAGGGTTAGGGGTTAGGGTTAGGGTTAGGGTTAGGGTTTGGGTTGGGGTTAGGGTTAGGGTTGGGGTTGGGGTTAGGTTTAGGGTTAGGGTTAGGGTTAGGGTTGCGGTTGGGGTTAGGGGTTAGGGTTAGGGTTAGGTGTTGGGGGGTTAGGGTTAGGGTTAGGGTTGGGGTTGGGGTTAGGGTTAGGGTTGGGGTTAGGTTTGGGGTTGGGGTTAAGGTTAGGGTTAGGGTTCGGTTTAGGGTTAGGGTTGGGGTTAGGGTTAGGGTTAGGGTTAGGGGTTAGGGGTTAGGGGTTAGGGTTAAAGGGTTAGGGTTAGGGGTTAGGGGTTAGGGGTTAGGGTTAAAGGGTTAGGGTTAGTGTCAGGACATGGACTATGGCCAGTTTGTTTTCCCGAGATGCAAGAGAATTTGGACCGGACATGGCGTGAGGGTAAGTACATCCTTTATTTTAACACTAACTACAAAATACAAACAAAAGGGTACAAACAAAAAGCGCGCACAAAGGCAGAGAACAAACTCGACTAATGAAACAAAAACTAGCACTTGGGCATAAAACTATGAAGAATAAACAAAAACTTACTTGGAACGCAGGGAACTATGGCATAGATTTGAAAGGTAGCATGGAGGTACAGAAGTAGCATGGTAACAGAGTTGTGATAATGTCGCCAGGCAGACTGCCTGGCAACTGAAAGCTTAAATAATAGAGACATGATTACAACAGGTGCGTGAGTCCAAATGCATGACAGGTGAAACCAATGAGTAGTCATGGAAACAAAAACAATGGAGTGTAAACAGAAACTAAAGAGTCCAATAACTAAACAAAACAAAACATGATCCAAAATACATGACAGTTAGGGTTAGGGTTGGGGTTGGGGTTAAGGGTTTGAGTTAGGGTTAGGGTTAGGGTTAGATCTAATTATCCGTGATAAAAGAAGACGACTGTATCCCAGTAATCCACAGGTGTCAAACTCAAGGCTCGGGGGCCAGATGTGGACCACCACTTTATGTTATTTGGCCCTCAAAAGCCTGTAAATAATATGCATGAATAAAGTAGTGTAACTTTTATTATTCAATGTATTCTTTCTTTCAATTTTGGGAGAAAAAAAATATGTACTCCATGTAATCGCAAATTATGTTAACTTAAATATTGTCTAATTATGCACACATACTGTATATTATGAAACATTCACACCATTTTTTTAGATAAAAATACAAACTAATAATAATGATTATCCATCAAATTGTGCAATGTAAAAGTAGTAATAGATTTCATGATAAAATTGTTATTGTGTTTTTTACAGCATTTTTCTCTAAATGGAAAAAAAAAAGTACTTTTCTTTAATGTAATAAACTGTGGTGCCATTTTGGCATTTACAGTAATACACTGAAAAATAGTTGTTGATTTGCTGTACAAAAAAAAACTCAAACAAACTGGCAATTTTACTGTAAAATTGCAGTTTTGTTTATGTACAGTAAAAAAAACAAATATAAAGTTTACAGTAAAATTATTGTTAGAATAATTGTTTCTAAATTATCACAAAAACTTTGTGTTACATTGAGGGTCTGGTGAGAATACAAAAGCTGTCTTTGAAACCTACCAAGAGTAAGGCTGGTAAAACTCCACTGTGTAGGGGGAAGCAGGATGAAGGTGTTTCTGTGTTCTTTCATGTATGGTAATCAACACCATGATATTGTTCTAACCCAAGGACTTCAAAGCGGAGGTATGGCAGGATCTGCCCAATTTCCAGACGAACTCTTTTTGAACTATTTTATGGACCTCTTTTTGAAGTATTTTACGAACTCTTTTTGACCTATTTTGTGGAACTCTTTTTGAACTGACCTTTTCTGTCAATTGTTTACAACCTTTTCTGTGAGCTTTTTGCGACCTTTTGTCCTTTGGAAACAGCGGTGGCCACGTGGTCGGGGAGGGTCCAAAATAAAAGAAGGAGGCGTGCAATCTTTTGGCAGAGCTTGCTGAGATACTGTGCAAGGGTAGAGTCAGGCCCGGCCCTAACCAATCTGGCGCCCTAGGCAAGATTTCAGGTGGCGCCCCCCCACATCGGCAGTGAAGTGTATATACTCACAAGAAACCGAATAGCTTTTTACTTAAAGAAAGCAAATTAACAATCAGAATAGTTAACAAGATTAAAAAAAATATGGATCAATAAATGAATACAAAAAATAAAAAATGAATATATGAAATATAATATTTTTTACATACATAAACACAAAATAAAACGTGTCAACAAGTTGCATAAAATAAATTAAAAATACATTATAAATAAGGCACTGCACAAAACAAGATATCAAACCAGTATGACTTTAACAACTATATTACAAAAAAAGGGGATCCTACAGAGTTCTCTATTTGTGCTTTTTAATATTGCATGAACTAGAATGACTTACAAGTGACTGTACACCAGGGAGTACTGTAATTACCTAACGTTACATTATTATTTTCCATAACAATTTAGCCCCCTCCACAATATTAACCCGACGTTAAAACAGAACTAGCTATTTATTGATGAGCAATTGCCGAATCATGTAACATTAGCTTAATGCTAAAAAGCCAGGTTACTATCACATTCTGTAACAGACAAATAATTTAATGTAGGCTAACGTTATCTACCTGCTACCTCTGTCTTTTTCTCGTTTCTCTTCTTCTTTTCTTTTTTTTCTTCCCTGGGCACCTGACAGTTTTGGCCGTTTTGACATCTTGTGTGGATTTTTTGATGTGGTGACGTCCAAAAAGAGTCATGATACGGGAAGGGAGGGGGCGTACTGTGCGGGGGGAGGAGGGGGGCGTAATGTTGTACCAAATAATATTTCTACTAAATAGGCTTCACTTTGCATTTTAATTAACGTGGGATTATTTTATGTATTTAGAAATAATAGTGCCAACTTTTTTTTTTTTTTCCTCCAACATTTGTGGCACTGGCGTGGCGCCCCCTGATGGACGGCGCCCTTAACATTTGCCTATACAACCTATGGCACGGGCCGGCCCTGGGTACAGTGTACAGACGACTCTCCTCAATATTGAGTCCAAATTGAATTTTGTCTCTGTTTAATTCTTTGCCTCTTGTCTTGTTTAATAAATGTCATCAGTGTTTCAACCTGACATCTTCTGGTAACCGAGCTGCCTTTTTTTTTTTTTTTTTTTTTTTTACCATAAAAACAGCAGTACTTTATTTCCATTTACAGTAATTTACACTACATTTTGAGGTGAAATTATTGCAATTTACCATATTTTTTTTTACATTTTAGTTTTCAAAAAATTTACTCTAAAAATGCATAAAGAAATTGCGTGATAATAGTATTCACTGTTAGAAACGGCTCTCTGGGGCCAAACATAACCACGACGTGACCCTCAGTGAAAATGACTATGACCTCTGCAATAATTAATTTCTATTGTTTATGAAAGCTCACATAGTTACGTGCCAACTGTCCATTAATATGTGTTACCTTTATAAATACGATACATCTAAATGATCCGAGTAACACACACAGTTTTAAAGGCCTACTGAAATGATTGTTTTTTTATTTAAACGGGAATAGCAGATCCATTCTATGTGTCATACTTGATCATTTCGCGATATTGCCATATTTTTGCTGAAAGGATTTAGTAGAGAAAATCGACGATAAAGTTCGCAACTTTTGCTCGCTGATAAAAAAAAAAAGCCTTGCCTGTAGCAGAAGTAGCGTGACGTCACAGGAGCTAGTATTCCTCACAATTCCCCGTTGTTTACAATGGAGCGAGAGAGACTTGGAGCAACAAAGCGACGATTACCCCATTAATTTGAGCGAGGATGAAAGATTCGTGGATGAGGAACGTTAGAGTGAAGAACTAGAGGCAGTGCAGGACGTATCTTTTTTCGCTCTGACCGTAACTTAGGTACAAGCTGGCTCATTGGATTCCACACTCTCCTTTTTCTATTGTGGATCACAGATTTGTATTTTAAACCACCTGGGATACTATATCCTCTTGAAAATGAGAGTCGAGAACGCGAAATGGACATTCAGTGCCTTTTATCTCCACGACAATACATCGGCGAAATGCTTTAGCTACGAGCTAACGTGATAGCATCGTGCTTTAACTGCACATAGAAACAAAATAAATAAACCCCTGACTGGAAGGATAGATAGAAAATCAACAATACTATTAAAGCGTGGACATGTAAATACACGGTTAATGCTTTCCAGGCTGGCGAAGGTTAACAATGCTATTGCTAACGACGCCATTGAAGCTAACTTAGCAACTTAGCAACGGGACCTCACAGAGCTATGCTAAAAACATTAGCTCTCCACCTACGCCAGCCAGCCCTCATTTGCTCATCAACACCCGTGCTCACCTGCGTTCCAGCGATCGGCAGAAGGACGAAGGACTTCACCCGATGCGTTTAGCGCTCCAACAAAGTCCTCCTGGTTGTGTTGCTGTAGTCCGCGGCTAATACACCGATCCCACCTACAACTGTCTTCTTTGCAGCCTTCATTGTTCATTAAACAAATTGCAAAAGATGTCCAGAATACTGTGGAATTATGAAATGAAAACAGAGCTTTTTGTATAGGATTCTACGGGGTACCATAACTTTCGTTACTCGGACTTCGTCACGCACATACGTCATCATACCGCGACATTTCAGCCGGATATTTCCCGGGAAGTTTTAAATGTCACTTTCTAAGTTAACCCGGCCGTATTGGCATGTGTTGCAATGTTAAGATTTCCTCATTGATATATAAACTATCAGACTGCGTGGTCGCTAGTAGTGGCTTTCAGTAGGCCTTTAAAGCAGTCCATCCCTACAAAGGCACATAGAGTATTGTGTATATTTGCACATCAATAAAACATGCACACATCACCTGCACGTCTTAAAGATGACTTGTCAAAGAAAAGTGCAGATTGGACGCGCTCATTCAAATGGAAATGTCTCACTCGGGACTACAAAGTAAACAAGTCCCGCGTTCCCTTAAGAGGAGGAAGTGAGTGAAGTGTGCAGAGACATGATTTATGGCAGCGCATGCATTTATACTCTGACACTCTCTTTGGGTTTTAAGGTATTCTAAAATAAAAAAAAACTTGTCCTAATTTGGTTTAACTATATTTTTTAAGTTATCAACGTTTTGTGATACACCTGTAAGAAGTTGACCCCCACCTTGTCCAAATCTCCCCCAACTGGTCCCATTCGTTTGTGCCGCAAACGTGTTCTTTTGTGCCATTACAGTTTTTAAGGTATAAGGAAGTTGCCCTCCAGGGGGTTCTTCGGACCACCAAGCACTGACATGACAGCCCGGTTCAGGTTCATAATCATACTTGCCAACCCTCCCGTTTTTAGCGGGAGGCTCCCGGTATTCAGCACCTCTCCCGATAACCTCCCGGCAGAAATGTTCTCCCGACAAACTCCCGGTATTCAGCCGGAGCTGGAGGCCACGCCCCCTCCAGCTCAATGCGGACCCGAGTGGGGACAACCTGTTCTCACGTCCGCTTTCCCACAATATCAACAGCTTGCCTGCCCAATGACGTCATAACATCTAGGGCTTTTAGAGAGTAGAGTGCACAACTGCGCACACAACAAGGAGAAGAAGCAGACGAACGAGGCGACACAGTCTACGAGCAAGATGAAGAAATATACGCTTGCAAGTTCCAGAACGAATGGAAACAAGAATTTCAGTTCATCCAGGACAGTTCGAAGGGTAAGGGGTATGTAATTATGTTGCCGGTACATTTTGTAAAACAGACTTCTCCATTGAACACGGTGGCCGAGTCATGAATGGAGGAGAAGTTAAACAGGACAATACTGCCATCTACTGGATAGCCCCTGGAACACTGAAATTCAAGTATTTATTTTATGTATATGTATAATAAAATAAATATATATACATATATATATATATATATATATATATATATATATATATATATATATATATATATATATATATATATATATATATATATATATATGTATATATATATATATATATATATATATATATATATATATATATATATATATATATATATATATATATATATACATATATATATATATATATATATATATATATATATATATATACATATATGTGTGTGAAATACTTGACTTTCAGTGAATTCTAGCTATATATATATATATATATATATATATATATATATATATATATATATATATATATATATATGTATATATATATATATATATATATATATATATATATATATATATATATATATATATATATATATATATATATATATATCGCTGCAGGTCCGCAGGCCACGCCCCCGCTCCACAAGGCTGTATGGTTTTTGTTGGAATAATTATATATAAGTTATCTCACAACTCTTAAATAATTCACCCCTATGCAATATCCTACCCTCATACCCTACTGTGCAATATTACCCTTCGAGTGCAATACATCCGACACTGATTGGTACTCTTGTCTTGTTCTGTATATTGTACAGTATTTTGTATTTGTATAGTGTTTTGTATATTGTACAGGATTGCTTATCATTTTTATTGGATAGTAGTCTGTTTATTTCAATTCTTAGTTTTATCTTTATTACCTCTTGAGTAATTAATTTTTATCCCATATTTGTTCCCGCTACCGCACCTTAAATTGGAGTCCTTAATCCCGTTATATGCAAATATAATGACATTAAAGTCCATTCTATTCTATTCCATTCTATTATGCTTAAAGGCCGTTGCTCTAGTTCAGTGTTTTTCAACCACTGTGCTGCGGCCGTGGGAAATTTTGCAACGTCACCTAATTGGCCCCCAAAAATATATTTTTTTGCAAATCAATAATTATAATCTGCAAATAATGTGCCGTTGTGGAGTGTCTGTGCTGTATAGAACTCGGCAGGTTAACCATGTAGTACTCCATGTCAGTAGGTGGCAGCGGTGGTTCATTGCTTTGGAGAAGTCGGAATGCGTCGAGGATGGTTTGTTGTGATTAAGATTAAAGATTAAAGTACCAATGATTGTCACACACACACTAGATGTGGTGAAATTTGTCCTCTGCATTTGTCCCATCCCCTTGGGGAGCAGTGGGCAGCAGCGGCGCCGCGCCCGGGAATCACAGCGGGACACGGCGTGCAGGTAAAATGGTATGCGATGATTAAACCAAAAATGAACAAAAAGGGAAAGGAAAAGGCACTGAAGCTCAGGGATGACTATGCAAAACGAAAGCAAAACTGAACTTGCTACCAGGTAAACAAAATCAGAATGCTGGACGATAGCAAAGACTTACAGCGTGTGGAGCGCAGATGGCGTCCACAAAGTACATCTGTACATGACACGACAATCAACAGTGTCTCCACAAAGAAGGATAGCGTACGCACAACTGAAATAGCAATAGCACTCAAAGGAAGGCGTGAAGCTGCTACAGGAAAACAAAACAGGAAGGAAGGGGCACCAAAATAAGAGCGCAAGACAGGAACTAAAGCACTACACACAGGAAAACAACAACCGACTCAAAATAAAGCACGACAACCTGGTGGAGTTTCATTTTTTTAACCTTTTCTGCTGGTGATGTGCGTCCGTTTATTAAAAAAAATGTGCCTTGGCTCAAAAAAGGTTGAAAAACACCGAACTAGTTATTATTTATTGTGCTCAAGCTGTACATAACTTGTTATCTTCCACTGCAAGTTAGGAGTTGCCTCGCCGCAGATGTTTCTGTCTTTCAGCCTGGACGGACATCAAGTACCTCAACGAAGATAAGGCAGCATAGCAGGGACAGGGCGAAATAATGAGGCCCCCAGGAGATTTCCGTTCTGAATAATCACGTATTGTGTCTACGATGTAACTCGGGAACACCAGGGGGTGCTCCACTAACCACGTTAAACCCAGATTCCGAACTAACAAAGGTCTTAACTCATTCTCTTTCTATGCCACATCAATGTGGAATGCACTCCCAACAGGTATAAAAGAAAGGGCATCTCTATCCTCCTTCAAAACCGCAATAAAAGTTCACCTCCAGGCAGCTACAACCCTAAACTAACACCCTCCCCGGATTGCTAATAATCAAATGTAAACAATCAAATGCAGATACTTTTTCTTATGCCTTCTGATCTCTCTCTCTCTCTCTCTCTCTCTCTCTCTCTCTCTCTCTCTCTCTCTCTCTCTCTCTCTCTCTCTCTCTCTCTCTCTCTCTCTCTCTCTCTCTCTCTCTCTCACTACTTGATGTCCATACCCCCCCCCCCCCTCCACACCCCTGATTGTAAATAATGTAAATAATTCAATGTGATTATCTTGTGTGATGACTGTATTATGATGATAGTATATATGATAGTATATATCTGTATCATGAATCCATTTAAGTGGACCCCGACTTAAACAAGTTGAAAAACTTATTGGGGTGTTACCATTTAGTGGTCAATTGTACGGAATATGTACTTCACTGTGCAACCTACTAATAAAAGTCTCAATCAATCAATCAATCAAAACTCCTAAACTGAATAAATAGAGGAACGCGTGGGCTGTTCCTCAGAGACTGTAACTGAGTGTGCGGCTCCATGCGTTCTCCTCATGAGCAAAATTTAACTCCGTCTCTGCCTGATTCCTTGCTTCTTGTTCTGTTTAATAGATAGTTCGGTGCTTAAACCTGACAATTTTTATGGCATAGTAAAAACCTCCTTAAATCAGTCCCAATTGTATGTGCTGCAAAATCTTTGTATCTTAGTATTGTAGTTTTTAAGTTGCTAATGTTTTATGGTTTTATGGTAATAACATGTACAGTACAGGCCAAAATGTTTGGACACACCTTCTCATTCAATGTGTTTTCATGACTATTTACATTGTAGATTGTCACATCGAAACTATGAACGGACACATGTGGAGTTATGGACTTAACCAAAAAAAAGGTGAAATAACTGAAAACGTGTTTTATATTCTAGTTTCTTCAAAAATAGAGCATTCCTCAGCTGTCTCACTCTTTTTTGCCACTTGTGCCAGCTTTTTTTGAAACACGTCGCAGGCATCAAATTCCAAACGAGCTAATATTTGCAAAAAATCACAAAGTTTTGCAGTTCGGACATTAAATATCTTGTCTTTGCAGTCTATTCAATTGAATATAAGTTGAAAAGGATTTGTTGTATTGTCTTTTTATTGACCATTTACACAACGTGACAACTTCACTGCTTTTTGAACAAAAAATACAACCTTCACACAGGTAGGGGAAGAGACGTCTTTAGTTTGAAGTGAAAAAGCTCCCTGAGTATATAAATGTCAGAGTTGCATGAAAAGCAAGCAGGAAGAAAGACTTAAATCTAACAATGTTCTCATTTCTACTCGCCTGTTGAATATTTCTCCTCCCAATGTTGATCCATGGCCACTCTGCTGATACAACACACACTAGCAGACACATGCAACACTAAAAGTGTCTTTGTTTTTGTTTTTTAATTAATGAGGTTTTTATCAATAGGCAGAAGAAGAAGAAGTCACAATATTTAGTGGAAAAAGCAAATATAAAAAAATGAATGCAACAGAAAACTAGCTGATGAAGACGAGAGTTAGGTTAGGGCTAATAAGATTAAGCAACAACTCAACTGAATGAACCTCGACCAAAAACTACAAACCCTCTGACAGCAGTCAGGTGTGACCTGCACATTGTAAACATGCTGCACATTGTAAACATGTCAACATGTCAACATGCTGCACATTGTAAACATGTAAACATGCTGCACATTGTAAACATGTAAACATGTCAACATGCTGCACATAGTAAACATGCTGCACATTGTAAACATGTAAACATGCTGCACATTGTAAACATGTAAACATGCTGCACATTGTAAACATGTAAACATGCTGCACATTGTAAACATGTAAACATGCTGCACATTGTAAACATGTCAACATGCTGCACATTGTAAACATGTAAACATGCTGCACATTGTAAACATGTCAACATGCTGCACATTGTAAACATGTAAACATGCTGCACATTGTAAACATGTCAACATGCTGCACATTGTAAACATGTTGCACATTGTAAACATGTCAACATGTCAACATGTCAACATGCTGCACATTGTAAACATGTCAACATGTCAACATGTCAACATGTCAACATGCTGCACATTGTAAACATGTAAACATTGTAAACATGTAAACATGTAAACATGCTGCACATTGTAAACATGTCAACATGTCAACATGTCAACATGCTGCACATTGTAAACATGTCAACATGCTGCACATTGTAAACATGTTGCACATTGTAAACATGTCAACATGCTGCACATTGTAAACATGCTGCACATTGTAAACATGCTGCACATTGTAAACATGTCAACATGCTGCACATTGTAAACATGCTGCACATTGTAAACATGTCAACATGCTGCACATTGTAAACATGTCAACATGCTGCACATTGTAAACATGTCAACATGTCAACATGTCAACATGCTGCACATTGTAAACATGTCAACATGCTGCACATTGTAAACATGTCAACATGCTGCACATTGTAAACATGTCAACATGTCAACATGTCAACATGCTGCACATTGTAAACATGTCAACATGCTGCACATTGTAAACATGTCAACATGCTGCACATTGTAAACATGTAAACATGCTGCACATTGTAAACATGTCAACATGCTGCACATTGTAAACATGTAAACATGCTGCACATTGTAAACATGTCAACATGCTGCACATTGTAAACATGCTGCACATTGTAAACATGTCAACATGCTGCACATTGTAAACATGTCAACATGCTGCACATTGTAAACATGCTGCACATTGTAAACATGTCAACATGCTGCACATTGTAAACATGCTGCACATTGTAAACATGTAAACATGCTGCACAATATAAACATCTTCTGAATACAAAAGCTGATCATGATCAGACACTAAATTATTGTTTTCCTTATCCCATTTTTCCTGCAAGTTTCATGTTAATCAGCCTATAACTTTTTGACTTACTGTACGTTATTAACTAACTAATGTGGAGGATGCATATATGTTTAAGAGTTCTTTCTACATAGCCATGTTTAGAGTAGCTAGTACTTTTCCTTTGTATATTCTACCAGTTTATTTGGACATTTCAGATGCCTGGTTAGTGTCTTCACCCTTGGATTGTGAACCACAACACCCACTCTTTTCCTGATCAGTGTTGAGAGGGGGGAGATGGGGGCTTTCTTTGTGTGCAGAGAGTGGGCTTTTCCATTTGAATGTGAGATCAACTCGAGTAATGTGTTGGTTAAACTGATCTCTTAAAGTGTTGGTTAAACTGATCTCTTAAAGTTTTAGTAAAACTTGAAAATATTCCTATTTTGTCTTGATGGTCCTTTTACTCAGCATATATGTCATCCAAATAATTTGGGATTGACCAGTAATTTAGATTCCCTTGGAGGAAGACTGGTAGACACAACACTAACTAACTAACTAACTAACTAACTAACTAACTAACTAACTAACTAACTAACTAACTAACTAACTAACTAACTAACTAACTAACTAACTAACTGACAGACCAACACAACAATTTCATGAACTCGTGGTGGAGGTAACAATAGAGTGATATATCACATACAGCACCGTAATAAATGTCATATATCACATACAACAATGTAATAGATGTCATATATCACATACAACACTGTAATTGATGTCATATATCACATACAACAATGTAATAGATGTCATATATCACATACAACAATGTAATAGATGTCATATATCACATACAACAATGTAATATATGTCATATATCACATACAACAATGTAATTGATGTCATATATCACATACAACAATGTAATAAATGTCATATATCACATACAACAATGTAATAGATGTCATATATCACATACAACAATGTAATAGATGTCATATATCACATACAACAATGTAATAGATGTCATATATCACATACAACAATGTAATAGATGTCATATATCACATACAACAATGTAATAGATGTCATATATCACATACAACAATGTAATATATGTCATATATCACATACAACAATGTAATAGATGTCATATATCACAAACAACACCGTAATAAATGTCATATATCACATACAACACTGTAATTGATGTCATATATCACATACAACAATGTAATACATGTCATATATAACATACAATAATGTTATAGATGTCATATATCACATACAACAATGTAATAAATGTCATATATCACAAACAATAATGTTATGGATGTCATATATCACATACAACAATGTAATAGATGTCATATATCACATACAACAATGTGATAGATGTTATATATCACATACAACAATGTAATAAATGTCATATATCACATACAACAATGTAATAGATGTCATATATCACATACAACAACGTAATAGATGTCATATATCACATGCAACAACGTAATAAATGTCATATCACATACAACACTGTAATTGATGTCATATATCACATACAACAATGTAATACATGTCATATATAACATACAATAATGTTATAGATGTCATATATCACATACAACAATGTAATAGATGTCATATATCACAAACAATAATGTTATGGATGTCATATATCACATACAACAATGTAATAGATGTCATATATCACATACAACAATGTGATATATGTTATATATCACATACAAAAATGTAATAGATGTCATATATCACATACAACAATGTAGTAGATGTCATATATCACATACAACAACGTAATAGATGTCATATATCACATACAACAATGTAATAGATGTCATATATCACATACAACCATCTAATAGATGCCATATATCACATACAACAATGTAATAGATGTCATATATCACATACAACAATGTAATAGATGTCATATATCACATACAACAATGTAATAGATGTCATATATCACATACAACAATGTAATAGATGTCATATATCACATACAACAACGTAATAGATGTCATATATCACATACAACAATGTAATAGATGTCATATCACATACAACAATGTAATAGATGTCTCATATCACATACAACAACGTAATAGATGTCATATATCACATACAACAATGTAATATATGTCATATATCACATACAACAATGTAACAGATGTCATATATCACATACAACAATGTAATAGATGTCATATATCACATGCAACCATGTGATAGATGTCATATATCACATACAACAATGTAATAGATGTCATATATCACATACAACAATGTAATAGATGTCATATATCACATACAACAATGTAATAGATGTCATATATCACATACAACAATGTAATAGATGTCATATATCACATACAACAATGTAATAGATGTCATATATCACATACAACAATGTAATAGATGTCATATATCACATACAACAACGTAATATATGTCATATATCACATACAACAATGTAATAGATGTCATATATCACATACAACAATGTAATAGATATCATATATCACATACAACAATGTAATAGATGTCATATATCACATACAACAATGTAATAGATGTCATATATCACATACAACAACGTAATAGATGTCATATATCACATACAACAATGTAATAGATGTCATATATCACATACAACCATGTAATAGATGTCATATATCACATACAACAACGTAATATATGTCATTTATCACATACAACAATGTAATAGATGTCATATATCACATACAACAATGTAATAGATATCATATATCACATACAACAATGTAATAGATGTCATATATCACATACAACAATGTAATAGATGTCATATATCACATACAACAACGTAATAGATGTCATATATCACATACAACAATGTAATAGATGTCATATATCACATACAACCATGTAATAGATGTCATATATCACATACAACAATGTAATATATGTCATATATCACATACAACAATGTAATAGATGTCATATATCACATACAACAATGTAATAGATGTCATATATCACATACAACAACGTAATAGATGTCATATATCACATACAACAACGTAATAGATGTCATATATCACATACAACAATGTAATAGATATCATATATCACATACAACAATGTAATAGATGTCATATATCACATACAACAATGTAATACATGTCATATATCACATACAACAATGTAATAGATGTCATATATCACATACAACAATGTAATAGATGTCATATATCGCATACAACAACGCAACATATGTCACACACCACATACAACAACCTAACACTACGGAGTAGGACATGAAGACACAAACGTTAGCAACAATACCTCACCTAAAATGCTAATATCACAATCACATCACCCCAACAGCATGCTAGGTTAGCATATTCGCTAGCAAGATCAAATCATCCAACTTACAATTCTCACGTCTGTTTCCGACATGTCGATGGCTGCGCTCCAGGTGGGCAACGAGCGCGCTTACCACTAACGATCCTAAACGTGAATACAAGACCGTGTTGCAAACGCCACACCACAATATAAACATGCTGCCTGAGCATAGAAGCTTTGTATCCTTCATAATAATTTGCAGCAAAATCCATAAAACATATTTTCATTTTAGCTGTACCATGTTGTGCTAGTTCTTCATGATATCACGCCATCATTTGTAGTCAAGGTTTAGCTTCCTGCTACTGAATGGCAATCATTCCTCCCACACTTTGGAGCGTGCACCAAATATAACCCTGGGAAGGGAAATAGGGCGGCCCGCCATGAGTCTTTATGGGCCTGCTCACAATCAGGCGGGAGCAGTGTGGCCTTTTTTTTTTACAATGCAAGTGCGTCTCCTTGCAGCTCGCCACCCGCCGTGGACGCTAACAGGCTCCTTAGCTTTTAATGGACTCCGCGCGCTCGTACCGCCGGCGCTCGGCCAAATTGTGCCTCGCAGGCGGAGAGACGAGTGTCCGTTTTCCAAATAATCAAAGCTGATTCCGAGTGCGTGCGACACGCTCTGTCTGCTGCTCTATCAGCGGGTGCAACCCCACACCCTCATTCCTCCAACATGTGGGCTGCCATGTGCATTAGTGGTGCCAACATTACTTTCATTTGTGCATAATTATGTTTTTTCTTATCTGCTGACAAGTAAAGCGAATCACATTTATTTTTTTCCTGGCTGCTGTTGTGCCCAGATAACAAATGCGTGTCATTAAAGGCCTACTGAAAGCCACTACTAGCGACCACGCAGTCTGATAGTTTATATATCAATGATGACATCTTAACATTGCAACACATGCCAATACGGCCGGGTTAACTTATAAAGTGACATTTTAAAATTCCCGGGAAATATCCGGCTGAAACATCGCGGTATGATGACGTATGCTCGTGACGAAGTCCGAGTAACGGAAGTTATGGTACCCCGTAGAATCCTATACAAAAAGCTCTGTTTTCATTTCATAATTCCACAGTATTCTGGACATCTTTTGCAATTTTTTTTAATGAACAATGAAGGCTGCAAAGAAGACAGTTGTAGGTGGGATCGGTGTATATCAGTGGGGCGGTATAGCTCGGTTGTTAGAGCGGCCGTGCAAGCAACTTGAGGGTTCCAGGTTCGATCCCCGCTTCCGCCATCCTAGTCAATGCCGTTGTGTCCTTGGGCAAGACACTTTACCCACCTGCTCCCAGTGCCACCCACACTGGTTTAAATGTAACTTAGATATTGGGTATCACTATGTAGAAGCGCTTTGAGTCACTGGAGAAAAGCGCTATATAAATATAATTCACATAATTCACATTATTAGCAGCGGACTACAGCAACACAACCAGGAGGACTTTGTTGGAGCGCTAGCCGCGCTAGCCGCCGACTTCACCTTGACTTCCTACGTCTCCGGGCCGCCAAACGGATCGGGTGAAGTCCTTCGTCCTTCTGCCGATTGCTGGAACGCAGGTGAGCACGGGTGTTGATGAGCAAATGAGGGCTGGCTGGCGTAGGTGGAGAGCTAATGTTTTTAGCATAGCTCTGTGCAATCCGGTTGCTAAGTTAGCTTCAATGGCGTCCTTAGCACAGCATTGTTAACCTTCGCCAGCCTGGAAAGCATTAACCGTGTATTTACATGTCCACGGTTTAATAGTATTGTTGATTTTCTATCTATACTTCCAGTCAGGGGTTTATTTCTTTTGTTTCTATATGCAGTTAAAGCACGATGCTATCACGTTAGCTCGTAGCTAAAGCATTTTGCCGATGTAAAAGGCACTGAATGTCCATTTCGCGTTCTCGACTCTCATTTTCAAGAGGATATAGTATCCCAGGTGGTTTAAAATACAAATCTGTGATCTACAATAGAAAAAGGAGAGAGTGTGGAATCCAATGAGCCAGCTTGTACCTAAGTTACGGTCAGAGCGAAAAAAGATACGTCCTGCACTGCCTCTCCACTCCTTCACTGTAACGTTCCTCATCTACGAATCTTTCATCCTCGCTCAAATTAATGGGGTAATCATCACTTTCTCGGTCCGAATCTCTCTCGCTCCATTGTAAACAACGGGGAATTGTGAGGAATACTAGCTCCTGTGACGTCACGCTACTTCCGCTACAGGCAAGGCTTTTTTTTATCAGCGAGCAAAAGTTGCGAACTTTATCGTCGATTTTCACTACTAAATCCTTTCAGCAAAAATATGGCAATATCGCGAAATGATCAAGTATGACACATAGAATAGATCTGCTATTCCCGTTTAAATGAAAAAAATCATTTCAGTAGGCCTTTAAGTTGTGCATAAGGACCATCAGCACAACTAGCTGCAGTGTGCTGGTCAATATTAGTCTTGGTAAGTAGAAGTATTATCATTACAGGATGACAGGATGCAGTGCGTCTCCCATAACAATGTGACCTCGGACTATGTCAAGGTAACGTGCAGAGTTCCCCAGGGTTCGGTTCTTGGCCCTGCACTCTTTAGTATTTACATGCTGCCGCTGGGTGACATCATACGCAAGTACGGTGTTAGCTTTCACTGTTATGCTGATGACACTCAACTCTACATGCCCCTAAAGCTGACCAACACGCCGGATTGTAGTCAGCTGGAGGCGTGTCTTAATGAAATTAAACAATGGATGTCCGCTAACTTTTTGCAACTCAACGCTAAGAAAACGGAAATGCTGATTATCGGTCCTGCTGGACACCGACATCTATTTAATAATACCACCTTAACATTTGACAATCAAACAATAAACAAGGCGACTCGGTATATTCTGTTCATAACTTTTATGGACAGAATTTCTAGGCGCAGTCAAGGCGTTGAGGGGATCCGGTTTGGTGGCTGCAGGATTAGGTCTCTGCTTTTTGCAGATGATGTGGTCCTGATGGCTTCATCTGGCCAGGATCTTCAGCTCTCGCTGGATCGGTTCGCAGCCGAGTGTGAAGCGACTGGGATGAGAATCAGCACCTCCAAGTCCGAATCCATGGTTCTCGCCCGGAAAAGGGTGGAGTGCCATCTCCGGGTTGTGGAGGAGACCCTGCCCCAAGTGGAGGAGTTCAAGTACCCCGGAGTCTTGTTCACGAGTGAGGGAAGAGTGGATGGTGAGATCGACAGGCGGATCGCTGTGGCGTCTTCAGTAATGCGGACGCTGTATCGATCCGTTGTGGTGAAGAAGGAGCTGAGCCGGAAGGCAAAGCTCTCAATTTACCGGTCGATCTACGTTCCCATCCTCACCTATGGTCATGAGCTTTGGGTTATGATCGAAAGGACAAGATCACGGGTACAAGCGGCCCAAATGAGTTTCCTCCGCCGGGTGACGGGTCTCTCCCTTAGAGATAGGGTGAGAAGCTCTGTCATCCGGGGGGAGCTCAAAGTAAAGCCGCTGCTCCTCCACATCAAGAGTTGCCAGATGAGGTGGTTCGGGCATCTGGTCAGGATGCCACCCGAACACCTCCCTAGGGAGGTGTTTAGGGCACGTCCGACCGGTAGGAGGCCACGGGGAAGACCCAGGACACGTTGGGAAGACTATGTCTCCCGGCTGGCCTGGGAACGCCTCGGGATCCCCCGGGAGGAGCTGGACCAAGCGGCTGGGGAGAGGGAAGTCTGGGCTTCCCTGGTTAAGCTGCTGCCCCCGCGACCCGACCTCGGATAAGCGGAAGAAGATGGATGGATGGATGGACACGGTAAAGAATCTGGGTATTATCTTCCACCCAACTCTCTCGTTTGAGTCACACATTAAGAGTGTTACTAAAACGGCCTTCTTTCATCTCCGTAATATCGCTAAAATTCGTTCCATCTTGTCCACTAGCGATGCTGAGATCATTATCCATGCGTTCGTTACATCTCGTCTCGATTACTGTAACGTTTTATTTTCGGGTCTCCCTATGTCTAGCATTAAAAGATTACAGATGGTACAAAACGCGGCTGCTAGACTTTTGACAAAAACAAGAAAGTTTGATCATATTACGCCTATACTGTATATACCTTTATATACTGTACATATATATATATACCGTATATATATATATATATATATATATATATATATATATATATATATATATATATATATATATATATATATATATATATATACCTATACTGGCTCACCTGCACTGGCTTCCTGTGCACCTAAGATGCGACTTTAAGGTTTTACTACTTACGTATAAAATATTACACGGTTTAGCTCCTGCCTATCTTGCTGATTGTATTGTACCATATGTCCCGGCAAGAAATCTGCGTTCAAAGAACTCCGGCTTATTAGTGATTCCCAGAGCCCAAAAAAAGTCTGCGGGCTATAGAGCGTTTTCTATTGGGGCTCCAGTACTCTGGAATGCCCTCCCGGTAAAAGTTAGAGATGCTACCTCAGTAGAAGCATTTAAGTCTCATCTTAAAACTCATTTGTATACTCTAGCCTTTAAATAGACTCCCTTTTTAGACCAGTTGATCTGCCGTTTCTTTTCTTTTCTACTCTGCTCCCAACCCGGGGTGGACCGCTAGCCTGTCCATCGGATGGGGACATCTCTACGCTGCTGACCCGTCTCCACTCGGGATGGTCCCTGCTGGCCCCACCATGGACTGGACTTTCGCTGATGTGTTGGACTTTCACAATATTATGTCAGACCCACTCCACATGCATTGCTTTCGGTCTCCCCTAGAGGGGGTGGGGGAGTTACCCACATATGCGGTCCTCTCCAAGGTTTCTCATAGTCATCCACATTGACGTCCCACTGGGGTGAGTTTTCCTTGCCCGTATGTGGGCTCTGTACCGAGGATGTCGTCGTGGCTTGTGCAGCCCTTTGAGACACTTGTGATTTAGGGCTATATAAATAAACATTGACTGATTGATTGATTGATACCATAAATGTTATTTGCGTTCAATCACACAACAAGTGTGTGGTCAACTAAAGTGTCCGACTTCATTAGTTGTGTCAACGCTTCAAAATTGTGTTCACTGATTGCTGTTTGTCTGCATGCTGATAACAACAAACATTGCAGATATTACAATATTTGATATTCCGCCTGCACGCTCGCCGTTTTGCCTATTTTCCACTGCAATATCCTTCTCTGGTCCGCAGGTTAGATCAGATTAGTGCTATGATTTTAGGATTGTTTTTTCTTTTTAGATAACTGTATTTTTCTATGCATTTTCATTTGTCATGCACCTGAAAACTTATATTCAATTGAATAGGCTGCAAAGACAAGATATTTAACGTTTCAACTGAAAAACTTTGTTTTTGCAAATATTAGCTCATTTGGAATCTGATGCCTGCAACATAATTCAAAAAGACTGAGAAAGTTGAAGGAATGCTCGTCAAACACATCCCACAGGTGAACAGGCTAATTGGGAACAGGTGGGTGCCATGATTGGGTATAAAAGCAGCTTCCATGAAATGCTCAGTCGTTCACAAACAAGGACGGGGCGAGGGTCACCACTTGTTAACAAATGCCTGAGCAAATTGTTGAAGAACAACATTTCTCAACAAGGAATTTAGGGATTTCACCATCTACGCTCCGTAATATCATCCAAAAGGTTCAGAGAATCTGGAGAAATCACTGCAGGTAAGCCATGTTATTACGCACCTTGGATCCCTCAGGCGCTACTGCATCAAAAAGCCGCATCAGTGTGTAAAGGATATCACCACATGGGCTCAGGAACACTTCAGTAAACCACTGTCAGTAACTACAGTTGGTCGCTACATCTGTAAGTGCAAGTTAAAACTGTACTATGCAAAGCCAAAGCCATTTATCAACAACACCCAGCTGGGCCTGAGCTCATCTAAGATGGACTGATACAAAGTGGAAAATTCTTCTGTGGTCTGACAAGTCCACATTTCACATTGTTTTTGGAAACTGTGGACGTCGTGTCCTCCGGACTAAAGAGGAAAAGAACCATCCGGATTGTTCTAGACCAGGGGTCACCAACCTTTTTGAAAGCAAGAGCTACTTCTTGGGTAGTGATTAATGCGAAGGGCTACCAGTTTGATACACACTTCAATAAATTGCCAGAAATAGCCAATTTGCTCAATTTACCTTTAACTCTATGTTATTATTAATAATTAATGATATTTACACTTAATTGAACGGTTTAAAAGAGGAGAAAACACGAAAAAAAATGTAATTGAATTTTGAAACATAGTTTATTTTCAATTTCGACTCTTTAAAATTCAAAATTCAACCGAAGAAAAGAAGAGAAAAACTAGCTAATTCGAATCTTTTTGAAAAAATTTAAAAAAAATTTTATGGAACATCATTAGTAATTTTTCCTGATTAAGATTAATTTTAGAATTTTGATGACATGTTTTAAATAGGTTAAAATCCAATCTGCACTTTGTTAGAATATATAACAAATTGGACCAAGCTATATTTCTAACAAAGACAAATCATTATTTCTTCTAGATTTTCCAGAACAAAAATCTTAAAAGAAATTCAAAAGACTTTGAAATAAGATTTAAATTTGATTCTACAGATTTTCTAGATTTGCCAGAATAATTGTTTTGAATTTTAATCATAATACGTTTGAAGAAATATTTCACAAATATTCTTCGTCGAAAAAACAGAAGCTAAAATGAAGAATTAAATTAAAATGTATTTATTATTCTTTACAATAAAAAAATTAAATTTACTTGAACATTAATTTAAATTGTCAGGAAAGAAGAGGAAGGAATTTAAAAGGTAAAAAGGTATATGTGTTTAAAAATCCTAAAATCATTTTTAAGGTTGTATTTTTTCTCTAAAATTGTCTTTCTGAAAGTTATAAGAAGCAACGTAAAAAAATTAATGAATTTATTTAAACAAGTGAAGACCAAGTCTTTAAAATATTTTCTTGGATTTTCAAATTCTATTTGAGTTTTGTCTCTCTTAGAATTAAAAATGTCGGGCAAAGCGAGACCAGCTTGCTAGTAAATAAATAACATTTAAAAAATAGAGGCAGCTCACTGGTAAGTGCTGCTATTTGAGCTATTTTTAGAACAGGCCGGCGGGCTACTCATCTGGTCCTTACGGGCTACCTGGTGCCCGCGGGCACCGCGTTGGCGACCCCTGTTCTAGGGTGAAAGTGTAAAAGGCAGCATGTGTGATGGTATGGGGGTGTATTAGTGGTCAAGACATGGGTAACTTACACATCTGTGAAGGCACCATTAATGCTGAAAGGTACATACAGCTTTTGGAGCAACATATGTTGTTATCATGGACGCCCCTGCTTATTTCAGCAAGACAATGCCAAGCCACGTGTTACATCAACGTGGCTTCATAGTAAAAGAGTGTGGGTACTAGACTGGCCTGCCTGTAGTCCAGACATTGAAAATGTGTGGCGTCTAAAATATGAGAAGGGAGACTGTTGAACAACTTAAGCTGTACATCAAGCAAGAATGGGAAAGAATTCCACTTCAAAAATGTGTCTCCTCACTTCCCAAACCTTTACTGAGTGTTGTTAAAAGGAAAGGCCACGTAACACACTGGTAAAAATGCCTTTTTTGCAATGTGTTCCTGCCGTTAAATTCCAAGTTCATAATTATTTGCAAAACAAAAATGAGTTTTGTGACTCAATACAGGTCCAACAAAGCAGGCTGGAAGGAAGGAGGGATTTGCTGTGGACTTAGACGTATAGAGAGGAGGGAGGATCCTCCTCCGGAGCAGAAAGACGCCACTGAGTTGAATGCGTACGCCTCCTTTTGTCGAGGGCGTGCCAAAAACATTTGCGGGCTGCGAGGTAAATATTTTATTTATTTATTATTATCATTGTAGCAACATGGTTGTTAACGTTTTTGAGGGCACAAAAGGTACCTTTGTGTGTGTGCGCGCACATTGATAGTTGAGCTTGCCGTTGTTGTTGTGTTGTTTTGCTAATAGGGAGATTGTCGAACATTTT
>NC_084733.1:1524365-1526865 GCF_033978785.1 Entelurus aequoreus | reverse complement strand
ACATATCTCTTATGTGTGACTGCCATCAAATTGCAGTCTACACGTATCTCTTATGTGTGACTGCCATCAAATTGCAGTCTACACATATCTCTTATGTGTGACTGCCATCAAATTGCAGTCTACACGTATCTCTTATGTGTGACTGCCATCACATTGCAGTCTACACATATCTCTTATGTGTGACTGCCATCATATTGCAGTCTACACGTATATCATATGTATGACTGCCATCACATTGTAGTCTACACGTATCTCTTATGTGTGACTGCCATCATATTGTAGTCTACACGTATATCATATGTATGACTGCCATCACATTGTAGTCTACACGTATCTCTTATGTGTGACTGCCATCTACTGGTCACACTCATCATTTCACCATGTACCAAATAAAATAGCTTTGAGGTCGGTAAGCACAACCAAAATAATTCCGTAAATTAGGTGCACCGGGCTATAAGGCGCATTGTCGAGTTTTGAGAAAATGAAATGATTTTAAGTGAGCCTTATAGTCCTAAAAATACGGTATAACAAAACGGGCTACAAGTTGGAAAGGCTCCTTCTGGTTGCATGATGACTTAAAAAACTTGATTCTTATAAAAATATATATTTTTGAAAATTATGATTTGATATCGAATCAGGATGGGAAAAAAAAAATCACATTTCCGATTTTTTTTGTGCACCCCTAGTGTTTAGTGTGTATCAGAGCGTGTATCAGAGTGTGTATCAAAATGTGTGTCAGACTGTGTATCAGAGTGTGTATCAGAGTGTGTATCAAAATGTGTGTCAGAGTGTGTATCAGAGTGTGTATCAGAGTGTGTGTCAGAGTGTGTATCAAAGTGTGTGTCAGAGTGTGTATCAGAGTGTGTATCAGAGTGTGTGTCAGAGTGTGTGTCAGAGTGTGTATCAGAGTGTGTATCAGAGTGTGTGTCAGAGTGTGTATCAAAGTGTGTGTCAGAGTGTGTATCAGAGTGTGTGTCAGAGTGTGTATCAGAGTGTGTGTCAGAGTGTGTATCAGAGTGTGTGTCAGAGTGTGTGTCAGAGTGTGTGTCAGAGTGTGTGTCAGGGTGTGTATTAGAGTGTGTATCAGAGTGTGTATCAGAGTGTGTCCCTCATGCGCACGTCCAGCTCATCACAATCTCCGCTTTCAGGTTGCGTCCAAGGTTGCTAATTTGCGTGAGAAAAAGCCGCGTGTTTGATTTTTTTGCAGCCAAATAAATGCTGACTTTCTCGCTGAGCTGCTTATGTTGCATAGTTGCTGTGGAGCCTCGCTGAGCTTGCACAGGCAACTTTTACCTGAGAGCGGCACAAAAGGGAAGAAGAGAAAGGAGCGAGGATAAGCTGCATTTTGATGCTGGCAGGTCAAAGTTGGCAGCTGCTTGAAGGAAGCACTCGCAGGTGTGAAGACGGCGTAAACGTGCGGGATAAACATCAACGTCAAGCTGAAGCACGGTGGACTGTTACATTGCTTTGAGGGCTTTGAGGGGCGTTTTCTACGCTAACAATCCTGGCCAACAAATACTAACTTTAGTGCTGCGTGGTGTGCAACATTGGTGACGTGCTTTACACCAGTGGTCCCCAACCACCGGGCCGCGGCCAGGTACCGGTCCGCGGACCGATTGGTACCGGGCCGCGCAAGAAATTCCAAAAAAAAAAAAAAAATTTATTTAAAAAAAAAAATTATAATAAAAAAAAAAAATGTTAATCAACATAAAAAACACAATGTATACATTAATATAGATCAATACAGTCTGCAGGGATACAGTCTGTAATTGGTACCGGGCCACGCAAGAAATTTAAAACAAATAAAAAAATGTATTAAAAAAAAAAAAAATAAAATAAAATAAAAAATTAAATCAACATAAAAAACACAATGTATACATTATATATTAATATAGATCAATACAGTCTGCAGGGATACAGTCCGTAAGCACACATGATTTTATTTCTTTATGAAAAAAAAAAAAAAAAAATGTATTTAAAAAAAAAAAAATTAAAAAAAAAAAAATTAAATGAACATAAAAAACACAATGTATACATTATATATTAATATAGATCAATACAGTCTGCAGGGATACAGTCCGTAAGCACACATGATTGTATTTCTTTATGAAAAAAAAAAAAAAAAAAAGTATTTAAAAAATAAATAAAAAATAAAATAAAATAAATTAAATCAACATAAAAAACACAATGTATACATTATATATTAATATAGATCAATACAGTCTGCAGGGATACAGTCCGTAAGCACACATGATTGTATTTCTTTATGAAAAAAAAAAAAAAAAAATGTATTTAAAAAAAAAATAAAAAATAAAAAAAATTAAATCAACATAAAAAACACAATGTATACATTATATATTAATATAGATCAATACAGTCTGCAGGGATACAGTCCATAAGCACACATGATTGTATTTCTTTATGAAAAAAAAAGAAAAAAAAACATTGCACTGCATCCCCCGCTTTGCATTGGACTTGCTGATGTGTGGCTTAGATCAGG
>NC_084733.1:1516865-1519365 GCF_033978785.1 Entelurus aequoreus | reverse complement strand
ATGATTCCCGACCGCTGCTGCTCACTGCTCCCCTCACCTCCCAGGGGGTGAACATGGGGATGGGTCGAATGCAGAGTAATTTCACCACACCTAGTGTGTGTGTGTGAAGAGACACATGTTCTTGACCTGACCTCCTCCAGGAACTGCAGTCCTGTATAATGACACTCGCTTGTAATAAAGCAACTTTTGGTTCAGTAAAGCGTCGCCGACGTCTCTTTCGATCCAGCCTCACCGCCGTGTCAACCTCCTGCCCGGTAGGGGGTGACAAGACCAGAAATGCACACCACAATATGTTTATGACATTGATTCTAGACAACAACGGTCAATATCTCAGTTGTTGTATTTTTTTGCACAGGACACCGCCGCCCCGATCCGAGCCTTCATGTGGCCCCTGCACTGGGGAGAAAGAGGGAATGTAAGACTGTGGTTTGGCTCCCAGTGGCCTAGTGGTTAGAGTGTCTGCCCTGAGATGGGTAGGTTGTGAGTTCAAACCCCGGCCGAGTCTTACCAAAGACTATAAAAATGGGACCCATTACCTCCCTGCTTGGCACTCAGCATCAAGAGTTGGAATTGGGGGTTGAATCACCAAAAATGATTCCTGACCGCTGCTGCTCACTGCTCCCCTCACCTCCCAGGGGGTGAACATGGGGATGGGTCGAATGCAGAGTAATTTCACCACACCTAGTGTGTGTGTGTGAAGAGACACATGTTCTTGACCTGACCTCCTCCAGGAACTGCAGTCCTGTATAATGACACTCGCTTGTAATAAAGCAACTTTTGGTTCCGTAAAGCGTTGCCGACGTCTCTTTTGATCCAGCCTCACCGCCGTGTCAACCTTCTGCCCGGGTGAGGATGACAAGACCGGAAATACACATCACTGGCAAATACTTTTGGCATGAAACTAGAAAGTTCCGACGTGTCTTCTGCGTTACTGACACTTACAGGACCGGATTGGATTCGTCTGAGTACCACCAAATATTTCAGGTTGTATTTCTCCCGTGTGCAATACTTCACCAGTGGGCTACTTGCTATTCATTATGATAAAAGCATATTGAAGAGCAGAGTACAGTCAGAGAGTCGTGGGCGTAACGCGACAGGCTCTTGGTTTACGAGTCTAACGGCCCGAGGGTGGTCCTACACCGCTGATATAAGACAGGCGAGCGATGGAAGTCATTTTGAGCCGGCGTGGTCAAAGATGAGAGCGCCGCGGAACTCCGACCCAGAATGGATGAGCTCGGCGCCACTAAACGACCCGCCTCGTTTCAGCCCAGCGCACTCGCTCCAAACGGCCTTTCATTCATCTCCATGAGCGCCGGCTGACGCTGAAATGAAGAGTGCGGAGAGCCAGCGACTGCGAGCACGACGCCGGCATAAAAGGAGCTAATTAGGGAAGCGGCGGGTAAAATTGGGAGCAAGAGTGACAGAGGGGGAATTAAAAAAAAAAAAAAAAAGTCTATTAGACTTGAATGGGAATCTGGGCCGTGGGATGTTTGACAAATAACGCGGGAATTGTTGGCTAATGTGACGGAGAGTTCAGTGGGATGGCGAGGCCGTTTGGGGTGACGAGCGGAATTACGCGGAAAAAAATCCAGACAATTAATCTGGACGTTTTGGGTAACCGTGATAATTAGGGTGAGGACCGGGATTAAGAAAGAGTTGATTGGAACTTGGTTTTGAATCACTGGTTTCATCTTTACTGGCAACTTACCAGTGACGTTCTAGTGCTGCTGCCAGTACCAACCGGTAAGGCTGCAGCCATTAATTGATTCGAGCGATTAGAACAAATATTTGATTTATATTCTTTTGCGCTGATTAATTGTTCCAGAGTGTTAATAATAATGCACACTTGGTCTGTCCCGATACCAATATTCTGGTACCGGTATTAACATGTATTTCGATATAAAGGGGACCACAAAAAATTATTTATTGGCTTTTGTCAGAAAAATTGTATGTAAATTATCAAAAAACTTTCCGTTCTGAGTTCCCAATGAACTCGAGAGGCTGTCTTTGTTGCACCAAGCAAAGGCTTGGAAAATTCCATTGTGTACGATGGGAGGAGACGGGAGGGGGTTATCTATTGTCATCGAAGACCTGCTCAAGCTGAATCCAGGACTAGCCCAAGCCTGAGGCATCTTTTTCCTTTGTTTTCAATGTGATCAAAAACAAGAGCTGTTTACATACCGCCCATTCACACTGGAGGGGGGGGGGGCAGTATATCCAAGAAGGACAGCTCCAGACTGGAGAAACTGATCAGACGGGCCGGTTCTACGATCGGACTAAAACTGGACTCACTGGTGACGGTGGCCGAGAAGAGGACTGTGGAAAAACTAGTGAGCATCCTGGATGATGCCAGTCACCCTCTGCATACCGTTGTCAGTAGCCAGAGGAGCCTGTTCAGTGCTAAACTGCTTCATCCCAAGTGCAGGACTAATAGACTAAAAAACTCCTTTGTCCCACACGACATTAGACTGTACAACTCCTCTCTGGGAGGGAGGGGGGT
>NC_084733.1:1511865-1514365 GCF_033978785.1 Entelurus aequoreus | reverse complement strand
ATCGGATATCGGCAAAAAGCCATTATTGGACATCCCTAATAATAATGTGTTAATTCCACGACTGCATATATCGGTTGATATCGGTATCGGTTGCTATCGGTATCGGTAATTAAAGAGTTGGACAGTATCGTAATATCGGATATCGGCAAAAAGCCATTATCGGGCATCCCTAATAATAATGTGTTAATTCCACGACTGCATATATCGGTTGAAATCGGTATCGGTAATTAAAGAGTTGGACAATATCGGAATATCGGATATCGGCAAAAAGCCATTATCGGACATCCCTAATAATAATGTGTTAATTCCACGACTGCATATATCGGTTGATATCGGTATCGGTAATTAAAGAGTTGGACAATATCGGAATATCGGATATCGGCAAAAAGCCATTATCGGACATCCCTAATAATAATGTGTTAATTCCACGACTGCATATATCGGTTGATATCGGTATCGGTAATTAAAGAGTTGGACAATATCGGAATATCGGATATCGGCAAAAAGCCGTTATCGGACATCCCTAAGAATAATGTGTTAATTCCACGACTGCATATATCGGTTGATATCGGTATCGGTAATTAAAGAGTTGTACAATATTGGAATATCGGATATCGGCAAAAAGCCATTATCGGACATCCCTAATAATAATGTGTTAATTCCACGACTGCATATATCGGTTGATATCGGTATCGGTAATTAAAGAGTTAGACAATATCGGAATATCGGATATCGGCAAAAAGCCAGTATCGGACATCCCTAATAATAATGTGTTAATTCCACGACTGCATATATCGGTTAATATCGGTTGATATCGGTATCGGTAATTAAAGAGTTGGACAATATCGGAATATCGGATATCGGCAAAAAGCCATTATCGGACATCCCTAATAATAATGTGTTAATTCCACGACTGCATATATTGGTTGATATCGGTATCGGTTGATATCGGTATCGGTAATTAAAGAGTTGGACAATATCGGAATATTGGATATCGGCAAAAAGCCATTATCGGACATCCCTAATAATAATGTGTTAATTCCACGACTGCATATATCGGTTGATATCGGTATCGGTTGATATCAGTATCGGTAATTAAAGAGTTGGACAATATCGGAATATTGGATATCGGCAAAAAGCCATTATCGGACATCTCTAATAATAATGTGTTAATTCCACGACTGCATATATCGGTTGATATCGGTATCGGTTGATATCAGTATCGGTAATTAAAGAGTTGGACAATATCGGAATATTGGATATCGGCAAAAAGCCATTATCGGACATCCCTAATAATAATGTGTTAATTCCACGACTGCATATATCGGTTGATATCGGTATCGGTTGATATCAGTATCGGTAATTAAAGAGTTGGACAATATCGGAATATTGGATATCGGCAAAAAGCCATTATCGGACATCCCTAATAATAATGTGTTAATTCCACGACTGCATATATCGGTTGATATCGGTATCGGTTGATATCAGTATCGGTAATTAAAGAGTTGGACAATATCGGAATATTGGATATCGGCAAAAAGCCATTATCGGACATCCCTAATAATAATGTGTTAATTCCACGACTGCATATATCGGTTGATATCGGTATCGGTTGATATCAGTATCGGTAATTAAAGAGTTGGACAATATCGGAATATTGGATATCGGCAAAAAGCCATTATCTGACATCCCTAGTTGCAACTCTCTACTCCCATCTAGGGCTAGATGTATATTTTTTCATCATTCTAGCTATAGTGGAAAGGGGGGCCCTCACAACCCACTAAGCAAACGTGGGTCCACACAAAGTAGGCAAGACATGTGTGTGTGTGTGTGTGTGTGTGTGTGTGTGTGTGTGTGTGTGTGTGTGTGTGTGTGTGTGTGTGTGTGTGTGTGTGTGTGTGTGTGTGTGTGTGTGTGTGTGTGTGTGTGTGTGTGTGTGTGTGTTGGAGCATAAAACACATGCAGGGAAATGAAATCCAGCATGTAAATGTCTTTGAAGGTTGCTCTCTGTGTGGTTTCCCCCACCAATCCAATCTGTTCCTGCTCAATTCCTCATTTATTCTCCACATCGGGTTGCGTTCTTGTTGGAGAAACAAGAAAATGACCCAGACAAGGTGACTCAAAGCGCAATGATAGAAAGAAAAAAAACAGAAAAACGCGAGGGATTCAGTCGCAGACAGCCCGGATACGAGGGAAGAACCTTCTGGATGCAATAGAAATGTGAGCGTGGTGGAACTCTCACTTGGTCATTGGATCCATACTGAACAACAAACTGATGATCACATGTAAACACTATTGTTGTGTTTGCAAACCTTACACAAGCACATGTTTTTATTTCAGGATTCTAAGGACAATACTGTCATGTTGTGTAAAAAACTAATTTTTGTGTTTGCAAACCTTACAAAAGCACATGTTTCTATTAAAACTCAAAAAGATACATTAATTCAGGCATTATTAAACATTGCATGTGCATGTTTGGTTTAAGAGTTATGCTTGAAAC